>NC_026001.2:39239677-39277723 GCF_000442705.2 Elaeis guineensis | reverse complement strand
TTCATTTTTTTGAATTGAATAACGAATTACTTCTTTTATTTTATTAAACTATGTGTTTTTTTAAAAAATATATGCTCTTCGCCCACAGACGGAATGTGGAATGTTTGCCATGTAAATATCTGAAACATGCGGTCCTCAACTACGGCCAAAGAATAGAATGTGTTCTCCATCAACACAAACATGCGGTCCTCAGCTACGGCCAAAGAATGGAATATGACAAATATGTGGTCTCCGACTATGATCAAGGAACGAAACGTGTTCTCCATCAACTCAAATATGTGGTCTTCAGCTACGGCTGAGGAACGAAATATATTCTCTATCAATGCAAATGCGCAGTCTTCGACTACGACCGAGGAACAGAACGTGTTCTCCATCAACACAACATGCAGTCCTCAACTACGGCTGAGGAATGGAACATGTTCTCCATCAATGCAAATATGTAGTCCTTGAGTCTGATCGAAGAATGGAACATATTCTCCATCAACTCAAACATGCGGTCTTCAACTACGATCAAAGAACAGAATGTGTTTGCCATCAACTTAAACATATGGTCCTCAGCTATGGTCAAGGAACAAAATGTGTTTTCCAACTCAAAATAATTTTTACTCATCATCAGGAGAATCACCTATGACTAACAAGTGTTATCCCGAAGAACTTAATAAAGATCAATACTTGATCTCGATAATTGACCAAGTAAAGAAAACATTTTCATTGAAAGAAAAAAAAAATTTATAGGTAAAGATCGATCTATTACAAAATACCTCGATGATAATCGAGGTTGCAAAATGGGACTGATCAAGGAAGCTCAGACATGCCCGAACTGGGATACAAAAAATAAAAGGAAAAATCTTTAGGCTTGGGGGGCAGGCGGATCTTCAACTTCGGCTCAATTGGAAAGAATGATAATAATTGGAGGTGGGACTGAAATTGCTTCCTTAACTCTCCTATCCTCCCACTCCAGCTGAAGAAATCCTCAACCCGCAGACCTTCATCTCCGCCCTCACCGACCTCCTCCTCGTCTGACTCTAACAGGCTAAGGCCGAAATCCAGAGCCATCTTCTTAACATTTTCTTTGAGGTCAGCAATACCTTGTGCATATGAGGCTACTCCGAAGTCCATTTTGATATCATGAAAGTCGATCGAAGATTTGAAGGCCTCAACTGCGGCGACCTTGGCAGCCTTCAGCTCATTCTCATACTTTTTCTTCTCGACCGATAGTCAAGCTTCAGAAAGCTCAAATTTCAGTTGCTTCATTTCTTCCTCCAGTGACTTGGCCTTCTCTTTGGCCTTAAGCTTTGCCAGTTGGACATCATCTGCCCTTCTGCTAGCCTAGCCAGCCTTTTCCTCAGCTTCCCTTGAGATGCATCGAGCTTCATGCATCACCTCGATGTAATAATCTACATGATGGGCGAGCTAAAAAAAGATTTAGTATTGAATATTGAGATCTGTAATAATCGAGCAACATGGACAAGATCATCACTTATCCAAAATATGGAGTCATATGCATCCTGCATACAGAATGCACCACTTCAGCATTGAAGGCTTTAACGTCAATCGATACCAGGATCGACTAGATCAAGGATCGGGCAACTCAAAAATTGTTTATACCCATCCTGGTGTCCTGGGCCTCGACATCGAAGAAACTCCCACTCGAGTAGAAGACCCAAGTTGTATGTCGACCAATCGTGAAGACATCTTCACAAAAATTCAGGGCCTACCCAAACTTTTCTACGATGAAGATGCAGAAGGTCGGGGGGCAGGCTCCCCTGGAGCAACAGATTGTAGTGGCACCACTGCCCTCGCTGGTGCTGACGACTCCCTCCTTAGAGTTTCACTCAACCTCGAGGAGGCCCCCAGCAATGAGCTAAGCAAGAATAGCCTCGGTGCGGCCGTGCTTTGGAACTAGGGCCATGCTCATCTTCTTTCTCTTCATAGCCCGACGAAGAGCCTCGACGTCCTTGGGGTCCATTTCTACATGGCATACAAAGCCAGTAAAAAATACAAAAAATGATGAGCTAAAAAAAAAATATGAAAAGCAACTCACTCTTTGGGTCGGCTAGACTTAATCCGGTCCTGAGCAAAGTGTCCTCGATAAGAAACTCAGCTAGCAAAGGAGAGTCTGATTGAAGATGTACTTTAACACCTCCTATTCAATGTCAGAAAAAATTGGAGCCCTAACCACCAACCTATAAGGTCTACCCCATGATGTACAAAAGTCCCAGGGTTGCTTGATCGAGATGAAGAAAAAACACTCCTTCTAGTTATGAATTGAGGAAAGAGCATCTCGAAAGAGACAATATCCCCACCGAGGAGAAACATACCACCACCCATTCTCTGTGGGATGCTCCTTTAATGTGAAAGAGGCCCAAAGAAGATGGGAGGTCGACTCGACCCTGAGGAGAAGGCAATGACCAAAGAAGCCTATGATCTGGCATCACAAGTTCGGCATAACACTACAGAAACTTATTTTATATAATTTAAAAAATTTCACCATGAGGTAGTGGAAGGGCAACCAAACTCCTGTTGGAATTCGAGGTTTGGTGCATGCATATGTATTTCAAAACTTTATTTTCTAAACACTACAATGGAGAAAAAGATTAAAATATTTTTAATCTGAATTATGCATGCATGAAAATATAAAACTACATGGATCTATTTTATATACTAAAATTGATGTATGCTAAAATTCAGATTGTGATCAAATCACATACCTATTTCGCAATCTTTTTCCTCAAATCTGGATCTGAAAGAGAAGAGGTTCTCTCTTAACTGCACAAATATCCAGCCTTTACGAATATCCACTCAAAATAATCTGGAACAGTCCTCTTTAATATGAATTTTTGTTCTCCAAAATTCAGCCTGTTAAATCTGAACGAAGCCTAGATCGTGATCAATGCTTGATCTCTTTCCTTGATCTTCTTCTTCTTCACTTCTCTAAGTTTCTCTCCCTGCTATGTGCTACTACCAGATGCTAGAAACCAGCAAGAAAAAGGCATCCAACAGTCTTTGGGTGTGGGACTCCTTGGGACGTGCGTCCCAAGAGAAAGGGGGTGTGGGACGCCCAAGGGAAGAAAAAGGGAGAGGAAGAGAGGGCATGGGAAGATCTTCTAGGCATGAGGGGTTGCTGGTTTGGATGCTTTAGGGAACTTAGGAGAGGTCCCTTTAAATAGACATAAGGATTGAATCTATTCAATCTCATAATATAAGTCCTACTTGCATTAGGTTTCCTATTAACTTAAATTATCTAACTTACTTTAGGAGACCCTTTAGATGCCAACAATTGGAGCCCTTGCACCCATAATTAGACATCCCAAAATACATACAAGAGATGCCCTATAAGAGAACTAAAAGCCCTCTAATCAATGGATACGCCCAACTTGATCAAATCAAGGTAGTGTCCAAGAATAACTATCAAAGAAATTAATTAGGGACTTGCACCCTTAATTTATATGATCCATAACCTTAGACACCCAACAATTGGAGTCTCATGAATCTTATTTATGAAGGTTATTAGTAGATAATTAAATTAAAATTATCTTATCAAATAAGTAATCCCAACTGAAAGAGAAATTGGGTCCAATCATGTGCTAGCAAGGTTATCATGAATCCAATGGATTTCTCTAAATCCAATTGACACTTTATAAGCTCAATTGCTATTTTCAAGCCTAATCCCTTTGTTATGTGATCCCATAGGTTCAATCTATCTGATAGTGAGATATACAATGATCTCTTATCATTGTATCATTGAAACTCTTTTCAATGAGTCAGAACAATTCCACTCTAACTCAGCAAGGATTGTCGATCTGGAACAATCCTAATGAGCTCTCACAATCCACCGGTGACACCTAGCAATATGTAGTGACAATCTAGTAGAACTGAAATAAATTTTTAGGTGTAGTTAACGTATGATTCAGTCCTTTATCGTGAGTCCCGACTAAATGATAAGTCATGGATAAATTGTCAAACCTCAACATCAATCATATGATAGATTCGATTAGCTCAAGTCCAGTTGTGACTTCTATAGAAATTTTTTCCATCAATCATACTACTGTGGCCACAGACTCATGGACTTAACCTCTCAAATCTCATAGGACTACTCCTCTCTATCAAGATCGATAGATCCTATCTTGATGTGCACCCCACTCCTACAGTGGATCAACTATCACCAACATCCACTATAAGGGCTCATTGAGACCCATGTTTATGTGTCAGTCAAACTCCAGCAGTCTCACTATGAGCAATAGTACCATCTCAAGTTAAAAGACCAGTCATACAACTATAATATCGAGATAATCACTGACGATCAAATAGAAATCCAAGTGATCTATCGTATGATCACACTCAGTACAAGTTATTCTCTAACAACTATCCACACTCATCATCCTGTGTCTCTATACAGTAGATCAGAGACTCAACTATCCTGAAGGAAGTGATTTGTGTATCAGTCTATCCGAATCAATCACCATCCTCATGATGATCCTATGATCAGGAGTGTTGGTGCAAAAATTCGCCTGCACCGGAGAAGCTGGAGTTGAGAGAGTCGCGGTCACCATCGGGACCTACAAAAGAAGTCTAAACCGAAGGTGGGGTTGCTCCGGCAAGACCCTCTGACGCTCAAGTCAGTTCTGTGCCTCAACAAAAATGGAGTGCTCGAATGAAAATTTTAGCAGAGTTTTTAGGTAAGAAATGAGAGCTTAGAGAATAACGTATCTGGGGTCCCCTTTTATAGGCGGAGAGAGTAACAGACTGATAGCGATGTTTGTAACCATCTGGCAGTGGGCTGCCCATGGTCAGGAGGAGTTTGTTGCGAAGAGTAGTGGAGTGAAATCATGGCTATCACCGGGACATGCCATGTGGAGTCTGTCGCGGGGAGTGGAGTGGCGTCCGTTGTCGCGACTTGCCAGAGGATGGAGGAATCGTGTGGTATCCATCGCAGGAAGTGGAGCAGGATCGTGGCCATTATTGTGGTCTGCCAGGGAGTGATGGAGCCGTGCGAAATCCATCACAGGAAGTGGAGCAGAGTCGTGGCCGTTACTGCGGCCCGCTAGGGAGTGATGGAACCATGCGGAATCCATCGCAGGAAGTGGAGCAGAGTCGTGACTGTTGCTGTGGCCTGCTAGAGGGTCCAGGCCTATCGGTTGAAGTCCGGTTGGAGTGCGATCTCCGTAGAAATGCTGTGGCCTGCTAGAGGGTCCAGGCATGTCGGCTGAAGTCTGGCTGGAGTGTCTGGCAGAGAGAGGTGGCTAGTTACCCATCTGAAAGGAGCTCGGAGTCTGGCTCTCGTAGGAGTCCGGACGAAGTCTTCCTTCAGTCGAAGTCGAGGATGAGGTCCGTTTCCCATGGGAGTCCGGACAGAGTCTTCCCACAGCTGGAGTCAGAGATGAGATCTGGCTCTCGTAGGAGCTCGGGCGAAGTCTACCTGCAATCAAAGTCAGGGGCGAAGTCCGGCTCCCTTAGGAGTCCGGACGAAGTTTACCAGCAGTTGAGGTCGGGGACGGAGCCCGGCTCTCGTAGGAGTCCGGGCGAAGCCTTCTAGCAGTTGACGTCAGGGATGAAGTCCGGACGGAGTCTTCCTGCGGTCGGAGTCGGAGACGAGATCTGGCTCCTGTAGGAGTCCGAGTGAAGTCTACCTGCAATTAAAGTTGGGGGCGAAGTCCGGCTCCCGTAGGAGTCCGGACGAAGTCTACTTGCAATTGGAGTCATGGGCAGAGTCCGGCTCCCGTAGGAGTCCGGACGAAGTCTGCTTGCAGTCGGAGTCGGGATGAGGTCTGACTCCCATAGGAGTCTGGGTGGAGTCTTCCTGCAGTCGGAGTTGGGGATGAGGTCCGACTCCCGTAGGAGTCCGGGCGGAGTCTACCTGCAATTGGAGTTGGGAGCGAAGTCTGGCTCCCGTAGGAGTTCGAATGAAGTCTACCTGCAATTGGAGTCGTGGACAGAGTCCAGCTCCAGTAGGAGTCCGGACGAAGTCTGCCTGCAATTGAAGTTGGGGGTGAAGTCCGGCTCCCGTAGGAGTCCAGGCAGAGTCTACCTGCAATTGGAGTTGGGGGTGAAGTCTGGCTCCCGTAGGAGTCCGGACGAAGTCTACCTGCAATTGGAGTCATCGGTAGAGTCTGGCTCCCGTAGGAGTCTGGATGAAGTCTGCCTGCAGCTGGAGTCGGGGACGAGGTCCGGCTCCCGTAGGAGTCCGGGTGGAGTCTTCTTGCAGTCGGAGTTGGGGACGAGGTCCGGCTCCCGTAGGAGTCCGGGCGGAGTCTACCTGCAATTGGAGTTGGGAACGAAGTCCGGCTCCCGTAGGAGTCTGGACGAAGTCTACCTGCAATTGGAGTCATGGGCAGAGTCCGGCTCCCGTAGGAGTCCGAACGAAGTCTGCCTGCAGCCAGAGTTGGGGACGAGGTCTGGCTCCTGTAGGAGTCCGGGCAGAGTCTACCTGCAATTGGAGTTGGGGGCGAAGTCTAGCTCCCGTAGGAGTCCGAACGAAGTCTACCTGCAATTGGAGTCGTGGGCAGATCCGGCTCCCGTAGGAGTCCGGATGAAGTCTGCCTGCAGCCGGAGTCGGGGACGAGGTCTGGCTCCCGTAGGAGTCCGGACGAAGTCTAGAAGATGGTCGATCATCGTGAAAATTTGGGTGGAGTCCGTCCGTCATGAAGAATCCGATCGACACTGGTGGGGGCTTATCCATCAGCAAAACTTGGGAGTGTTACGGGGGCTCGACCGCCCGGAGGTTTGAAGAGACGTCGTCGGAGGTCGGAAGTCGGTTGGATCCCCGGAGGGTCACTCCTGTCACAAACTTCAACTGGGGGGTATTTTATACCCAACACCAGTCCCCCTACTTTCGAGTTCGAATTTTGAATGAAAGAAGTACAGAGAAATTTTTGCAGCCGAAGTTGTCCCCTTGAATCCTGTGCACGATCGCCCCCAGATATTTTGGCATTAAATGAGCCCGTGCTGGAGTCTTTTCGAATCGGGGTGATTCGAAGGGACCTTTCGAAATTCCACTGGTACATTGGCCCAGGTATGGCACAGTAATAGCTCTGTCAGCTGTCAGTCGCTTTTAGCCACCTGCCATGAAGAGTGGGACACATGGCGAGCACGGGTCGGCTGGGGGATTCGCGATCATTATGGCGCCGGATCTCAGGGTCTATTTAAATCCGCCCTTCCGCCTTTAGGGGCCCTATTCTGCTTGAAAGTTCTACTGGTGTCACCTTTTCTTCGAGAGCCCTGACCCTCCTTGGCGTCTACCTTGGCCCTAGGCGTCCTTCGAGTCATCCCTGTCCTCGCACCTTCTGCATCCTTCGGAGCGACTTAGGTTAGTCCCGAAACTTTGTTCCCCTTCTTGCCATTCGGGTGCCCCTTTTCCTCCATCTTTCTCCTGTTGCCATCCTTTGGTTTGGTTCCCCGCAAACCTTTTGCCTCTTGTTCCGCCTGATTTCTTCGAGATTTTTAGGGTCCTCATTTGAAATGTCTTCCGGCACCTCTGCCTCTAACGGTTCCGGAAGTTCGTCCGCCTCAGCTCCCCAGGACCCCCACACTGTAGACGAACCCACATCTGGGGCTGGGCTTCGTCCAATTTTTGCGTCGGGTGCCATTCCCTGTTCTCTGACTCCGGATGAACTCCTACTGATAAGGGTTCAGTATGGAGTTCCTTCGGAGTATGATCTGGAGCTCCCCGGTGCGCCGACCGGGCTAGCACCCCCCCGCCTGGCCGCTTCTGCCCGTATCAGGAGGCCTTCCGTGCCGGACTCCGGCTTCCGCTTCCGCCTTTCGTTGTCGCCCTCTTCCGTTTCTTAGATATTTTTTTAGCTTCAGTGGTGCCGAATTCCTTTAGGTTTTTGATAGGATTTCTCTCCCTTTGCCACGTAGTCGAAGTTTAGCCATCCCTCTCTTTATTTAGGCATTTCTACACCTTCAAGCGTCATCCCTCGCAAAGGACTGGTGGTATTTCTCCCCCAGTTTGGCAAGAAGGGGTTGCTGAAAGGTGCTCCCTCTTCAATCCACAACTAGAAGGGGAAGTACCTCTTCGTTCACTGCCCGACTTTGAGGCTGGGCTTGCCCCCTTGGGGCTCTCTGAGGGACTCTGTCCGCCGGGCTCCCAGCCTGGGGGAGGACGACCTTCAAGCCGCCCGAAGCTTCTTGGCTATTCCGCTCCTTCCCTTCCAACCTTCTGAAGGAGCAGTTTTTGTTCAACATCGGCTTGAGTCCCCAGGATCCTGCGAGTATTCCATCTTTTCTTTCCTCTTCTTTTCTCCCATCCTTCTTCTTTTTCTCTTCTTTTCTTTCCTCTTTTTTTTTTTTTTGCGTGTCACTTCTTCTTTTTTCACCCCATCACCGATTTTTGATTGATTTTTTTTTTTTTAGAATGGACGCCGAAGCAGCATGGATGCTCGCCAGGGCCTCAAGGCCCACAAAAGAAAAGGGCCGCGGCCTCCGGATCAGCAAAGAAGCCAGAACAGAGGAGACGAACTCGGCCATGCCTGCCAGGTGGCTCCCGCGGTCGAGGTTCCCTCGGACGCCAAACCCCCGGCTCCCCGGGCTTCTTCAAGGAGTCCCTCATTGAGGCTCCTGTTTCGGGGGTCCGTCCCGTGGAGGCGCCCGGGGTCGAGAGGGGGAGGAGAAGGAAGTCGGTGGCCCACAGGATAAGTGGCCGTCGGGTCCCATCGAAGAATCCCACGGTTCTGAAGAAGAGCCGAAGAATCCCTTCAATGACAGGGACTTGATCAAGCGGTTGATCGATGGCTGCATTCTGCCTGAAGTCGTCGAGAGGATTGATCGCGCGATCCTGAGCAGCGGGTTTGGGACTCCCTAGGATCTTTTCTGAGGTAAACAAATCTTCATTTAATTGGCTTTTCGACCCTTATTCTGATCCCCTAGCGCCTTGCAGATTGGGCACCAGCTCCTTGCCAATATCGAGGTGACGAACCGGGCGAGGAGGGATGCCATCCAGGCGAGGAGCATCGCCAGACCGAAGTCACTCCCTCAAAGAAAAGGCAACCAAGTAGTTACCCTCCAAGAGGCCCTGGAGAAAGAAAAGCAGGCCCGGGAGGAAGAGAAGCAGATCTCGGAGGAGACGGTGAGGAAGGCAGAGGCCGAGGTCGCAAATTTGGTAGAGCAGATCCGGTCCTGGTCTCGGAGGCCAGGATTCTTGCGGTGGAAGAGTTCAAAGCCTCTGCGGAGATGAGGGACCTGAATGTCAGGTTCGGCCAAGAAGCATTCATCAAGGGATTCGAGCTCTGCCAGGAGAAGGTGGTCAGAAGTTTTCGAGCTCGATCTCAGCTTCTTGGCGAGGAGTCTGAAGATGAGGCCGGTCCCTCTCCTACTGCTACTGCTGTCGCAGCCCCCTTCCAGGGACACCGAGCTCCCCAACTCCTACTGCAGAGGTCTGAGACCTCCGACCTTGTATTTTTCTTTCACTGTAATTTTTTCTTTCCTTTTTGTTTTTAAGAAAATTCAATCAATAAAGTTGAGTTTCTCCTTGTGGATGGCTTTTCCACTCTTCCTTCCTCCTCCTTTTTGTTTTTCTTTCTGCAATGAGATGCGCCTTGACGCTTTTGTCTCCCGATGGTAGTGTCCTGCCGAAGTGCTTTCCCTCCCTAGGGATTCCACTGAAGTCCACGATCCAGCGCCTGAAGAAGGAAGTTCTTCATTTGATGAAAAGGTTGAAGAAGATGGAAGGCGAGCTTCACAGGTTGAGGGAGGGTCACTCTGAAGCCACCGCGGAGGCCACCCACTTTCGAAACCTCCACGTGAAGGGGATCATGGAGTACAGCGGAGAAAGACGAACTTCGAGAGGGAGCTCGAGGAACACAGGAAGCGCGCCAGCGACCGATCTTGGGCTCAAGCTGTCAAGATCAGTTCTCTCATAGTGGAGCTGTCGGCTGCACAGGAGAGGATCGGCCAGTTGGAAGGAAGCTCATCCCAGCTTTTGACTCGGGCCGACAGCGATCGGGAATGGTCGAAGAAGGTCTCGACCTTCAGTGGCAGCTCCAGGATGCCGAGGTGAGCTATGACGCGCACCGGCCGGCTGGCAAGTCAGGTGGACGAATACAAGGGGAGGCTCAGGATGGCAACCGATGAGGTTGCCGCCTTCAAAGGCAGCTAGCTGAGGGGGCTCAGTCTGCTTCCGCTCGGGATTCCGACGAACTCCAATCCCTGAGAAGGACCGTAGAAGAACTATCTATCGCTCTTGGGGAGGGAGGGCCGAGCTGCAGCAATTGAAGATCCAGCTGGTGTACGAGCAGCGGGCGGTCAAGGATGCGGAGGCAAAATCTGAGGTCCTGAGAAAGAGGCATCGAGAGGTGGAGAATGAAAGGCAGCGACTTCATCGGATGTTCCAGGACATGCTACTGAAAAAGAGAAGCTAGAAGAAGAAGTTGAAAATCTGAGGCAGTCCTTGATAAGGAGTGAAGCCGATAATTCGAGGTCGGAAGGAGCAGAGCTTCCCTAGGGCTCTTTTTGCCTTCCGTCTTTCCATGTATATATTTTTCTTTTGTTGTTTTGTTTTGTTCTTGTTGTTTTACTTTTCTTCCTTTAGCCTTCTGGGCCTTGTAGTGTATATTCGTGAATGAAATGAAAAGGAGATTTTGTGTTACCTCGTCCACGCATTGTATTAAATTGTCATCCGTCGAACTTTTTTGCCTTTTGACTTGTTCAACGTCGACGTAGTTTGGAGGTGCCCAGTCATTATCGTGTTGTTTTACTTTTCTTGTCTCTTTTCCTTCTTTTTTTTTTCTCTTTTTTGAGTGAGGGTCCTCCCCTTACTTTTTGCAGGGTCGCATAGAAGTGTGGAGGTGCCATTGAGGAGACTTTTTCTTTATCCGATCTTGTTGGACGATCGGGTTTCTATCATCATCAGGATGAGGTTCTCCTTCTGTTCTTGACGTAGTCGATCTTAGCTCTGGTTAGGATGAGGTTCTCCTCCTATTTCCAACGGGGCTGTGGGGGCACATAAGAGCCATTGCAAGGGCCTCTCCCCCATTTGGTCTAAAAGAACTGGACCTTTGACTTTGCTCATGTCAGGATGAGGTTCTCCTCCTGTTCCCAACATGGCTGTGGGGGCACATAAGGGCGTTGTAAGGCCTCTCCCCCCATCCGGTCTAAAAAAATCGAGCCTTTGACTTTGCTCATGTCAGGATGAGGTTCTCCTCCTGTTTCCAACATGACTATGGGGGCACATAAGGGCATTGTAAGGCCTCTCCCCCATCCGATCTAAAAGAACCGGGCCTTTGACTTTGCTCATGTCAGGATGAGGTTCTCCTCCTGTTCCCAACATGGCTGTGGGGGCACATAAGGATTGTAAGGCCTCTCCCCCCATCCGGTCTAAAAGAACCGGGCCTTTGACTTTGCTCATGTTAGGACGAGGTTCTCTCCTATTTCTAACATGGCTGTGGGGGCACATTAGGGCATTGTAGGGCCTCTCCCCCATCCGGTCTAAAATAATCGGACTTTCATTTTGCTCATGTTAGGACGAGGTTCTCCTCCTGTTCCTAACATGGCCACGGGGGTACTTAAGGGCCGTTATATGGGCCTCTCCCCCGATCCGATCTTAAAATAATCAGACTTTCATTTTTCTCATGTTAGGACGAGGTTCTCCTCCTGTTCTTAACATGGCCATGGGGGCACTTAAGGGCCGTTATATGGGCCTCTCTCTCGATCCAAACTTAAAATAATCGGACTTTCATTTTGCTCATGTTAGGATGAGTTCTCCTCCTGTTCCTAACATGACCTTGTTTTGATTGTTTGAAGGGGTTATCCCCAATCGTAACAAGTCCATGCCGAAAGGAAAAGACATGCAAAGTCGAAAGGAATTTTGATTCAAAGCAAAGTCGTTAGTAATACATTTATAGATTTTTCAAGTCCCATGGTCGTGGAAGGTCTGCTCCTCCTTGAGGTCCTCCGGTGATGGAGTTGATGATCTCGATCGGAGGCCGATCTCCAGACTGTTCTTCCCTCCTCGGTGGTTCAGGTTCGGCAGGCCCTTGGCCGATCCTCTCTGCCCTGAGGTCGGCGTCGAATGAACCTGTCGAGTCGACCTCATCTGATGAGCTCCTCGATCTCGTCTCGGAGCTGAATGCACTCCTCTGTATTGTGGCTGTGGTCATGATGGTAGAGGCAGAACTTGTTGGGGTTGCACTTTCTGGGGTGCGTGCACATCCTCTCTGGCCTTGGGAGCTGCTCTCTGACCTCCATCAGCACCTAGGTTTTCGATGCATTGAGGGGGGCATAGTTGCGAAACCTTCCTGGGGGGAGCCCCACTGAGCTCGGTGCTCCGGGCTTCCCCGCCTGCGTGCTCGAGGAGGAGTCAGGATGCGCTTGTGCCCGGAGGAGTTCGAGAACGTGGCCGAGCTTCTCTCGCCCCTTTTTCAACTACAGGCTTACTCGAGTCTCCCGCTGCCGCTCTCTCGCAGTCTCCTCATCCTTCATTTTGAAGGCTTCTTCTGCTCGGGCGTACCCTTCGGCCCGAGCCAGCAAGTCAGCAAAATTCTGGGGTACTTCTTTTTCAGGGAGAATAAAAGGTCGTTCTTCTGAAGCCGTCTTTCAGGGCGGCCATCGCTATCGATTGGTCCAAGTTTCGGACCTCCAACGCGGCGATGTTGAAATGGTTGATGTAGGCCCGAATGGACTCTCCCTCCCTCTGCTTTATATTGATGAGGGACTCCGAACCCTTCGGGGATGTCGGCTGCTAACAAAATGAGCCACAAATTGGTGGCTCATCTGATCAAAGAAAAAGATGGTACCCAACTTCAGTGCCGAGTATCATTTCTCGCCGCTCCTTCAAGGTGGATGGAAGGCTCAGCATAGAATGGCGTCGGGCGTGCCATGAAGCAGCATCATTATCCGGAAGGCCTCCAGGTGGTCAACTGGGTCGAAGTCTCATCGTAGCTTTCGAACTGAGGGAGCTTGAAGTTCGGCTTGATCGGTTCCTGCATGATCATCTGAGAAAAGGGGGGGTCAGTACAAATATCCTCACTATAAGCGGAGGGAGCGTGGTGGAGTTCTTCGATCCGTCAGTTCATCTCCTGAGCCTCCGATCCAGGAAATCTCTCGACTACGGGTCCGAGGGTCTTCTGGCAGAATGGAGGCAGAGATCTTCCGAGGAAGGAATCGTGGTCCGATAGAGGGCTCTCCACCCTTGGATTCATCTTTTCGGGAAAGACAGGGCAGCTGGCCCAAGTGGCTCGTCCCACCATCAGATTTTGGAGTTCTGGCGATGCTCTTTCTGGTCGCACTGATGCCTGCAGCTGCTGCTGCTATTGTATGGCCTGCACAGCTTCAGTGAGGCCTCTGACCTACTGCACCAGTAGGTCGAATTGCTCTGCGCCAACTACCGCTGCGGAGGAGGGGGTAGAGGCTGGGAGACTGGAGGTGAGGCGGAGCTTAAGATCTGGCCGTGGAGGCCATGGATCGCCGTGTGGATGCTTTGCGGGGAGGCATCGGGTGAAGATCAAGTGGGGGAAGGAGGAGTGGATGTCGAAAAAGATGACCGGAGGGGTCCCATTGAGCGCTCCTTTAAGAACAAGGGTGCTGCAAAGACACAGCCCCTTCCTTTAGCGCCAATCCTGTTGGTGCAAAAATCCACCTGCGCTGAGAAGCTGGAGTCGAGGGAGTCACGGTCGCCGTTGAGACCTGCAAAAGAAGTCTAAACCGAGGTGGGGTTGCTCCGGCAAGACCCTTCGATGCTCAAGTTAGTTCTCTGCCTCAACAAGAATGGAGTGCTCGAACGAAAATTTTAGCAAAGTTTTTAGGTAAGAAATGAGAGCTTAGAGAATAACGTATCTGGGGTCCCCTTTTTATAGGCGGAGGGGGCGGCAAGCTGATAGCAACATCTGTAACCGTCTGGCAGTGGGAGTCCGGACGAAGTCTTCCTTCAGTCGAAGTCGGGGATGAGGTCCAGCTCCCATGGGAGTCCGGACGGAGTCTTCCCGTAGCTGGAGTCGGAGACTAGATCTGGCTCCCGTAGGAGCCCGGGCGAAGTCTACCTGCAATCAAAGTCAGGGGTGAAGTCCGGCTCCCTTAGGAGTCCGAATGAAGTTTACCAGCAGTTGAGGTCGGGGATAGAGCCCGGCTCCCATAGGAGTCCAGGTGAAGCCTTCCAGTAGTTGAGGTCGGGGATGAAGTCCAGACGGAGTCTTCCTACGGTTGGAGTCAGAGACGAGATCTGGCTCCCGTAGGAGTCCAGGCGAAGTCTATCTGCAATTAAAGTTGGAGGCAAAGTCCGACTCCCGTAGGAGTCGGACGAAGTCTTCCTGCAATTGGAGTCATGGACAGAGTCTGGCTCCGTAGGAGTCGGATGAAGTCTGCTTGCAGCCGGAGTCAAGGACGTGGTCCGGCTCCCGTAGGAGTCTGGGGAGTCTTCCTGCAGTCGGAGTTGGGGACGAGGTCCGGCTCCTGTAGGAGTCCGGGCGGAGTCTACCTGCAATTGGAGTTGGGGGCGAAGTCCGGCTCCCGTAGGAGTCCAGACGAAGTTACCTGCAATTGGAGTCATGGGCAGAGTCCGGCTCCCGTAGGAGTCCGGACGAAGTCCGCCTGCAATTGGAGTGGGGGCGAAGTCGGCTCCCGTAGGAGTCCGGGCAGAGTCTATCTGCAATTGGAGTTGGGGACGAAGTCCGGCTCCCATAGGAGTCCAGACGAAGTCTACCTGCAATTGGAGTCGTGGGCAGAGTCTGGCTCCCGTAGGAGTCTGACGAAGTCTGCCTGCAGCCGGAGTCGGGGACGAGATTCGCTCCCGTAGGAGTGGGCGGAGTCTTCCTGCAGCTGGAGTTGGGGACGAAGTTCGGCTCCCGTAGGATTCTGGGCAGAGTCTACCTGCAATTGGAGTTGGGGGCGAAGTCCGGCTCCCGTAGGAGTCCGGACGAAGTCTACCTGCAATTGGAGTCATGGGCAGAGTCCGGCTCCCGTAGGAGTCCTGACGAAGTCTGCCTGCAGCGGAGTCGGGGATGAGGTCCGACTCCGTAGGAGCCCGGGCAGAGTCTACCTGCAATTGGAGTTGGGGGCGAAGTCCGGCTCCCGTAGGAGTCCGGACGAAGTCTACCTGCAATTGGAGTCATGGGCAGAGTCTGGCTCCCGTAGGAGTCCGGACGAATTCTGCCTACAGCCGGAGTCGGGGATGAGGTCTGGCTCCGTAGGAGTCCGGGCAAAGTCTAGAAGATGGTCGATCATCATGGAAATTTGGGTGGAGTCTGTCCGTCGCGAAGAATCCGATCGATGCTGGTGGGGGCTTATCCGTCAGCAAAACTTGGGAGTGTTGCGGGGGCTCGGTCGCCCGGGAGGTTTGAAGGGATGTCGTCGGAGGTCGGAAGTCGGTTGGATCCCCGGAGGGTCACTCCTGTCACGAACTTCGACTGGGGGGTTTTTATACCCAACAAGGAGCATTTAGGAATTAAATACATGTCTCTAATTCTCATCGCCTTGAGAATATATATCAAAACTAATTTCATGGACGATTCAAAGACACATCACACTTAAATGAAAAAAAAATTACTCTTTTATTAATCATATCAATATATTAAGTATAAAATTATGCTCTAGAATTATTATAATGTGTCAGTCATATTGGCATTTAGGATATATATCTAACAATCTTCCACTTAGACTAAAGCCAATTGGTCACAAATTTAAGTCCATCTTTTCAAAGTGGACTTTCATTTTCGGTTGGCTCAACTGCTTAGTTAGCAGATCTGCCACGTTGTTCGTGGAGTCTACTCTTCGCACTTCGATATATTTTTTTCGAGGTAATCGTGTATGATATGAAACCATCGCTCGATGTGCTTAGATTTCTGATGAGACCTCAGCTCCTTAGCAAATGCTATGGCTCCATTGTTGTTGCAGTACTGTGATATGGCATCCGATATCATAATCTCAAGTTTTGCAATAAATTTTTTGAACTAGAAGTCTTTCTTTACAGCATCCGAAGCAGCGACATACTCAGCCTCCGTGGTCGAATCCGCTATGATGGGTTGTTTGAAACTCTTCCAGCTAACTGCACCACCATTGCAAATAAACACGTATCCTGACATAGACTTTCTATCATCAGGATTAGACATGAAGTTTGAATCAGTATACCCCTCAACTCGCAACTCAGAATCACCTCCAAAGATCAAGAACAAATCTTTAATCCTTCTTAAGTACTTGAGGATGTTCTTCACAGCTATCCAGTGCTTCTCGCCTGGATTCGACTGATACCTACTCGTGACAGTCACGACAAAAGTAATATCAGGTCGAGTACATAGCATGACATACATGAAGGTCCCTATCGTCGAAGCATAAAGAATCCTACTCATGCGCTGTATCTCCTGGATGTGATTGGACACATCATCTTGGAGAGACTAATACCATACCTAAAGGTAAGAGATCTCTCTTGAATTTTTCATGCTGAACTTTTCAGCACCTTCTCTATGTAAGCTTTTGTGACCGACCAAGCATCTGTTTAGATCTATCCCTATAGACCTTTATTTTAAGAATATAGAATACTTCTCCTTGATCTTTCATGAAGAATTTCTTAGATAACCATCTTTTGACTGTGCTTAGCATGGGAATATCATTTTCAATGAGGAGAATATCATCCAGTATAATACGAGGAAGGTGATCGCACTCTCACTGACCCTCTTGTATACATAAGGTTCTTCTTCATTTTTGATGAAATCAAATAATTTGATTGCCTCATCAAAATGATGGTTCTAACTTCAAGAAGCTTGCTTTAATCCGTATATAGACCTTTGCAACTTGTAGACTGTGTGATCACCATCATTGGACGTGAAACCCATAGGCTGCTCCATATAGATATCTTCCTTAAATATCTATTCAGGAAAGCAGTTTTCACATCCATCTGCTAGATTTCATAATCATAGTAAGCTGCAATGACAGGCAAAGTGTGGATAGATTTTAGCATGACTACGAGCGAGAAGGTTTTCTGATAGTCAATGCCCTCGTCTGGCTATAACCTTTAGCCACAAGCCTAGCTTTATAGGTCTCTATCTTACCATTGGCACCTATCTTCCTTTTGTAAATCTATTTACACCTAATGGGTATAACACTCTTAGGTGGATTCACTAAAGTTCAGACTTGGTTCGAGTGCATCGAGTCAATTTCTGACTTCATAGCATCTAACCATTTCTCAAAATTGATGTCAGACATCACCTCGTCAAAGATATTAAGATCATTAGTATGATCCCTATCTCCCATAAGAAACATTCCTTTACTTCTCTGTAAGCATATCCATGTACCTTTCAGGAGGTTGAGAGACCTTGCTAGATCTATGAGGTGGTAGAAAACATCAACTACTGACTCATGGACTACAGGCTCCTGAGATCTATAGCTCTGGGCTCTTCAGATACATTTTCTTCGAGCTCCACTAACCTCCCACTGTTGCCATCTTGGATAAACTATTTTTTAGGAATATGGTGTTTCGACTCACAATCATATTATGATCTTGTGGAAAGTAGTAGTATCCCATAGATTTTTTTGGATACCCTATAAAGTGAGCTATAATAGATCTATCCTCTAACTTATCTGCCATCTGTCTCTTGACATAGGCTGGACATCCCCAAGTCTTGAGATAACCCAGACTCGACTTCTTATCGAACCATATCTCATATGGTGTAGTAGGAACGGACTTTGATGAAATCCTATTTAACAAGTGAATGGCAGTTAACAAGACATGTCCCCAAAGAAATAAGGATAGATTAGTGAAGCTCATCATGGATCAAACCATATCCAATAGGGTCCTGTTCCTCCTTTCGGATACCCTGGGTATTCAGGAGGGATCCATTGAAAAACTATGTCATTATCCTTAAGATATCTCAAAAATTATAGATTAAGATATTCACCTTCTCGATCAGATCGAAGAATCTTAACAGATTTGTCTGTCTGCTTTTCTACTTTATGCCTGAAATCTTGAACGTTTTAAAAGCCTCAGACTTGTGTTTCATGAGATACACATACTCGTACCTAGACAGATCATCGATAAAGATAATGAAGTAGGTATAACCATCCCTGGCCTACACATCAAATGATCCACACACATCGGTGTGTACTAGGGCGAGTAACTCAGTGGCCCTTTTCCCATGACCTACAAAGGATAACTTGGTTATCTTTCTTTGAAGGCAAGATTCACAAGCTAGATATGACTTTGAGTTAAAAGAGCCAAAGATCCCATCTTTTTTCAGTCTGTTTATCCTGTTCTCTTCAATATGGCCTAGTCTATGGTGCTATAAGTACTTCTGGTTAATTTCATCTCTGGATCTCTTTTGGTCTACGGTATTTACTATTTGCTCGTCAGGTTCACATTTCATCAACATGCAAGTGATAAAGACTATCAATTAAAAGATCTTGTACAACAATTTATTTCATAAATAAATAGAATAAAAGTTTTTATTGAAATAAATTTCAAAACCTTCCTGTGCTAGCACAAATACAAAAATTAAATTCTGACTAGCTATAGGAACATAATAACAGTCTTTCAAATCTAATCTAACACCAGATGGTAATTGAAGAGGGTAAGTGCCAATGACCTCTGCAGCAATCTTTGCTCCATTACCAATCCGAAGGATCATGTCATCTTCCTCAACCTCTTACTTTCTATCATACCTGTATTAAGGTACATATATGAGCACTCGAGCCAGAATCAATATCCAACTAGAAGTAAAAAAAATCATAAGGTTAGATTCTATTACGAGTATACCTTCGGAAGGTTTATCACCTTTTTTGATCTTTAGCTCTCCAAGTATTTTGGACAATTCCTCCTCCAGTGGCCTTCATCATGATAATGGAAACACTTTTCCCTTGCCTCAGCTACCTTTGGACTATTCTTCTTCGGCTTGCTCTCTTTCTTCTGCTTCTTTGCATATTTAACCTTCTTCCTTCCAGTAGACTTTCTCTTGGAAAAAGAAGTCTGCTCCATAGCGAGAACAGTGCCTCTTGAACTCTTCAAGGTACCCTCCAAGGTGACCAATATGTTGATAAGTTTAAAAATAGTACAGTCAAGTTTGTTCATATATAAATTCACAATGAATTGACTATATGAACTGGTAAGGGATTGAAGGATCATATCCATCTATAATTTTTTTTGCATATCTAGCCTAAGTTTTTCAATCTTCTCAATATCCTTGATCACTGTCATACAGTGCTAATGGACAGACTGCCCCTCGTGCATCTTCAGATTGAATAATCTCTTGGATACTTTGAAGCATGCAGTACGGTTCAGATTGAATAATCTCTTGGATACTTCCAAGCATGCAGTACGGTTCTACTCACCATACAACTCTTGTAGGTGAGTGATCATGGCCCGAGCAGTGGACATATGCTCGTGCTGACTTTACAACTAGTTTGATATGGACGCTAGCACATAGCACTTGACCCGACTGTCTTCATCTATCCACTTCTCAAAAGTAGCTTTTTGCTCAGTAGTAGGATGGTTTGCTAGCATACGGATCTTGATCGAGAGCATGACTTAATTTTTTTGAGATCAGGACAATCCTGAGGTTTCTAAGCTAGTCTTTGAAATTATTACTGATCAAATGATTGGTTTCAAAGATATAGACTAGAGAGTTTAAGGCTAACATGAAGGTTTAATTGCGAGAGTAGAGATTCAAGTTAGACTTTTGTACTTAATATTTATATTTGCTTCTAAGAACTTTAAGATGCAAACAATGACTATCACTAATTTATCGA
Source organism: Elaeis guineensis (assembly GCF_000442705.2). Classification (NCBI taxonomy): domain Eukaryota; kingdom Viridiplantae; phylum Streptophyta; class Magnoliopsida; order Arecales; family Arecaceae; genus Elaeis; species Elaeis guineensis. Next base: position 39,258,061 of record NC_026001.2, on the reverse strand, counting down.
ATCCCTCCATCTCTGGGAAGAAAATGAAAATCCTAACACAACAAAGGATTCTTAGTGGATCTGCGGTCCCACCGATGACATACATCTCACCTAACAGTTATTGGTAATATGCACACCGATGCATAGGTAATTCTTTGCCCAGATGCTTCACTAAGCATATTGCAGCGATTGGTCTCTAAGTCATATGGACTCACCTAACAGTTATTGCCCACACTTCTAAGTTAAGCCTGACCTATTATTCACAAGCAGGTGCAAGGCCGTCATTGGGTCCCTTACCTAACAGTTATTGGGCCCGACCCCATCCTTATCCTGGAGCAACTCTTTGCTAATAGAGTAGTTGCGTGTTCTCGATGCAGCTGAACCACTGTAATCAGTCGAGAATAATCAACACTGGTAGCACGCTCGCACATCTATAATGTGAAAGACCTATGGACTTAATATTTATAGGGAGGTTTAAGTTTAATCTCATCTAATCAGTCATCATATGACCGATCTAACTGGTATGGGCTAAACCAAACTGTTAAACAACCTAATTCAAGATCAATCTTTCAAATTAGCCAGATAAGTGAGATAGTGGGGGTCCTCCTGTTGCCTTCCTAAGACATCAATAAATTGATCAGATCGGCTAACAGAACCAAGTAAATAATCACATCTTATTAACTTGCCTTAGACACTAATAGGTCGATTGATCAGAATTTGTTAGCTCAAGTGAATCAGATTCAAACCAACAAGCCAAATTAGGTCCTTAGGTTAATCGATTCTACATATAGGATTCAATCAATTTGATCAACAATAATTGTATGATCATTAACTTAATTGATCTGATTTAATCAATACTTGACTTGGTTTGATCAATTACTTAATCGAATTAGATCCATATGACTCAAATCAAAAACCTTAAATACAATCCTATTATATGACCTAATTAATGATTTTTCCATGATCAAAATCTTCCTGCACAAACATAAATTTTTATTCTAAAATATATTTCAGATCAAAATTTATTGCATGAAATATGTTTTAAAATATAAAAATAATTTTCAGATTTTAACACATAAACATATATCATATATATACATATGAAATCAGATCTAAATAAAATTTTAGATCGAAGCATGATTTCATATATCTATATATTAATCAAAGATCAGATTAAAAGTAAATTTTTGATCTAAATATACAATCATATATCATATATATGAATCAAAATTTAGATCATATAAAAATTTCAGATTTTATGCATGCATCTATGTATCACATGAACATGAACTGGAACTCTTTCTAAATCAAAATTCAGATCTATGCATGCAATTATATATCAACAATATATTTTAAAATTAAATTTAAAATTAAATTTTAGATTTGAAGATCCATCTATATAACTCATGTATCAAGAAAAAAATTGATTTTGAAATCTTTTCAAAAATATGTATATCAGAATTCAGCATATGAAAACTCATGGCTCTGATACCACTGTTGGAATTCGAGGTTTGGTGCATGCATATGTGTTTCAAAACTTTATTTTTTAAATACTACAATAAAAAATAAGATTAAAATACTTTTAATCTAAATTATGCATGCATAAAAATATAAAATCATATGGATCTATTTTATATATTGAAATTGATGTATGCTAAAATTCAGATTGTGATCAAATCACGTACTTATTTTGCAATCTTTTTCCTCAAATCTGGATCTGGAAGAGAAGAGGTTCTCTCTTAACTACATAAGTATCCATCCTTTATGAGTATCCACTCAGGATCAGTCAGGAACAGCCCTTATTAATCTAAATTTTTGTTCTTCAAAATTCAGCCTGCTGAATCTGAATGAAGCCTGGATCGTGATCAACGCTTGATCTCTTTCCTTGATCTTCTTCTTCTTCTCTTCTCTAGAGTTTCTCTCCTTGCTATGTGCTACTACTAGATCTAGAAACTAGCAAGAAAGAGGCACCCAACAGTCTTTGGTGTGAGACTCCTTGGGACGTGCTTCCCAAGAGAAAGGGGGTGTCGGACGCCCAAGGGAAGAGAAAAGGAGAGGAAGAGAGGGCGTGAGAAGATCTTCAAGGTGTGAGGGGTTGCTGGTTTAGATGCTCTAGAGATCTTAGGAGAGGTCCTTTTAAATAGGCACAAGGATTGAATCCTATTCAATCTCATAATACAAGTCCTACTTGCATTGGGTTTCCTATTAACTTAAGTTATCCAACTTACTTTAGGAGACCCTTTAGGCGCCAACAACTGGAGCCCATATACCCATAATTAGACATCTCGAAATACATCCAAGAGATGCCCCATAAGAGAACTAAAAGCCCTCTAATCAATGGATACGTCCACTTGATCAAATCAAGATGGCATCCAAGAATAACTATCAAAAAAATTAATTAGGGACTTGCACCCTTAATTTATATGATCCATAACCTTAGACACCCAACAATTGAGTCTCATGAATCTTATTCATGTAGGTTATTAGCAGATAATTAAGTTAGAATTATCTTATCAAATAAGTAATTCCAACTGAAAGAGAAATTGGGTCCAACCATGTGCTAACAAGGTTATCATGAACCCAATGGGTTTCTCTAAATCCAATTGATACTTCATAAGCTCAATTGCTAATTCTAGACCTAATCCCTTTGTTGTGTAACCCTATAGATTCAATTCTATCTGATAGTGAGATATACAATGATCTCTTATCACTGTATCATTGAAATTTTTTCAATGGGTCAGAACAATTTTGCTCTAACTCAGCAGGGATTGTCGATCCGGAACAATCCTAGTGAGCTCTCACAATCCACTAGTGACACTTATCAGTATATAGTGGCAATCTAGCAGAACTGAAATGAACCTCTAAGTATAGTTAATATGCGATTCAATCTCCTCTATCGTGAGTCTCGACTAGATGGCAGGTTATGAATAAATCATCAAACCTTAACATCAATCATATGATAAATTCGATTAGCTCAAGTCCAGTTGTGACTTCTATGAAACCTCTTTTTCATCAATCACACTACTGTGGCCACAGACTCATGAACTTATCCTCTCAAATCTCATAGGACTACTCCTCTCTATCAAGTTGATAGATCCTATCTTGATGCGCACCCCACTCCTATAGTGACCAATTATCGCCAACATCCACTATAAGGGCTCATTGAGATCCATGTTTATGTATCAGTCAAACTCTAGCAACCTCACTGCAAGCAGCAGTATCATCTCAAGTCGAAGGACCAGTCACATAACTATAGCATCGAGATAATCATAGACGATCGAATAAAAATCCAAGTGATCTCTCATATGGTTACGCTCAGTATTGGTTGTTCTCTAATAACTACTCATACTCGTCATCCTGTATCTCTACACAGTAGATCAGAGACTCATCTATCATGAAGAAAGTGATTTGTGTACCAATCTATTCAGATCAATCACTATTCTCATGATGATCCTATGATCAGGAGCATTTAGAAATTAAATACATGCCTCTAATTCTCAATATTTTGAGAAAATGTATCGAAATTAATTTATGGATAATTCAAGGACACATCACACTTGAAAAAAAAAAAATCCTTTTATTGATCATATCAATATATTAAGTATAAAATTATGTCCTAAAATTATTACAATGCATCATCCATATTAGTTTCTAGGACATACATCTAACAACTCCAGCCTTTAGAACTTCCTCATATAAACTAACTCGGCCTGGATGAGGAAAAGCTATTCTTTCACCCGGAATGGCCACCTCCAGTTTATATTCAAAAGGAACTTGGTATTTTAATCTGAAGACTTCTAAGTCTTCGAAGGTAAGGACAGAATCTACCCTATATAGACCAAAGTCTAAAACCTTAGGCCTTTTCGAGCAACAAGCAACATCGGATCCAGAGTCTACACTCCTAATGTCATTCCCCAAGCTTAACATCTCGGGGGTAACACTCCTAACATCATCACCCGAGCATGATGCCTTAGGGCCCGCACTCCTAAAATCATCACCTGTGCTCCAGGTGTCGGCAGAAAAGTTAGAATCACTCATGGTTGAAACAAAGAGGGACTGACCTAAAAGTGAAGCGATCGAGCAAATGGGGGATGAGGAGTAGAGGAAGACCAACTAGCTCGACTTTACCCAAGCATATTTGCAGAATCACCAAAGTGCCAAAGTTCTCCCTTCAAACAGTAGAAGTAGTAAAAAGGAAGTTACCATGGCCCTATTTATAGAACCGTAGAATAGCTCCGATCTACTAACAATTTAACTCCTCTAACCAATGTTCGACAAGTGTTGCCTGATGATTGGTCGAAGTAGGAATTCCATGGATCTGAGGAATCGATGCTCCAGATTCAAAGACGGTTTTAAAGGGAAGAAAAATTATTTCTCTTCGGATAGGCCAGGTTGCATCTAAAATTTTTTTATAAATCTATATGAATAAGGATCAAATCCTTACCTGGATAGCAGTGAAACTGGAGATCAAATCTCTAATAATTTGAAATAAACTTTTGCAAAGATCTGAAAGTGCAGACCCTCTACTTTGCATGCCATCAAACAATACAGAAAAACATGATGAACTCTAATCAAATCACTTTTGTAACCCAACCAAATGAGAGAGGAGAGGTGCTGGTGTGATGCCTCACACCAGCAAGGGCGGTGCCCAAGGTGGGCCCACGGCAAGGGAGAGGATGGGGGGCAATGATGGGAAGACGCCAAGGAAGGAAGAAGCTCCCTCTTCTCACACCTCTCTCTCTTTCTCTCTTCTCTCAATCTGATTTTTGCTATTTGATTTTTTTACATCTATAGGTATAGACTCTTTATTTACAGATGATTTCTATGACCCAATAAGTATAGGACTCTTAATTCAAACACATTTTGAATCAGTCTAATACTCATGAAAGGACTCCTATATGAGATAGAATTAGAACCACACAAGGTGCCCATAATGCATCCCATTCCCACACCCATATGGGACGCCCACAACCAGCACCATTCCAGGTGCTGGTCGCCCAAGAAAAAGATCTGATTTGAATCCAATTCAAAGCAAGTTTGAAATAATTTTGAAAGGCTATCAATTTCAAGCTCTTTAGGATTTTTGTAACAAGTCTAACTTAAATTTGGACTCAATTAAATTTAATTAATTTAAATCTAATCTAAAATTAATTAGTATTTAAATCTAATTTTTCATATACTCCATGAATCATAGATCGAAAACTGTTCATCCCTAAGATTGAATTTGAACCTCATATATAGTGCTAGCTAGATATAGTCAACTCTTCAATCCCGTTTGATCCATAACTTAATTCTCAATCAAGTTAGCTTAGATGTTCAATCAAGTCAAATACTTTCAAATTGGACATACAATCATAGGTCAATATTTTCTATGATATCTGACTTGTGTGCATGACTCCATAGGTTCAAACACTAAACCAGTAGCACAGAAATCGATTCTTGCACTAATCGAGATACCATCTAGCAATGGTTCTCGATATCCAGATAGGTCGAATTATCGTAAAAAAATATTTCAGAACCTATGCACATGGTTATCGTATAATTCATCTTTTTGACCCTGGATGCTCTAGAATGGTCTCAGGTTAACTGTCCACCGAGATCTCTTCATCCATATTGTATTTTAATCTTTCAAATCCATCTCATGAATTATCCTAGATAAAATTTTATTAAATTAAAATACAGTGATACATCAACTCCAATAATCTGAAGGGGTCAATCCTATTTGGATCCACACACAAATTTTGCAAGTACTTGACTGTATCCAGTAGCCTTCCATCACTGCATTAGAAATCCAGATAGTCCCGTACCAAAGCAAATGAATTACTTACAAGTCACTATGGTGATCTCAGGTCTGAAGGATATTTATACTCATATGCTTCGCAAGTAGTTCTTAACAGCAGAATGCTTAGCAGGTGAGTCACTTATTCAGTAAAGATGTACTCCTACATCTCACCTGTATGCCATACCAGTGTCACCACACTTCTTGGTTAAGAGGATAACCAACCCATATGGCGCACAATGACCTCCACTCGATAAATGTCATCGTCATGTAATGACGTATCATTTGATCACAAATATATTTAAAAACTATACAATAAATTCTCTCTTTATCATACACTAATATAGTTCTAAGAATTTTATCACAATACAAGAGTTCAAGAAAGATGTAACTTTGTGATGAAAAATATCAGAATAACTTTTATTCATTAATTAATAATTCATATACAAAGAGAAACTTAGTCATCACATGATTGATTTTAGGATATAATTTTTAATAACTCCTACTTGGACTAAAACTAATCGGGACAGTATCTTATACCCATCTTCTATTTAAAGTCATCGAACTCTTTGATCCCAAGAGCTTTAGTGAAGGGATCAGCTAAGTTCTCCTTTCCATCGATCTTCTGAAGCTCAATATCACCTTGATTCATAATCTCTCGCATCAGGTGATAGCAGCATAGAACATGTTGCAGCATCTGATGTAGCATCATATTCCACTTCATATATAGAATCGGCTACAGTATGTTACTTAAAACTCTTTCAGTAAATAGCTCCTCCATTCAAAGTAAATACGTAGTCCGACACACTTCTGTTGTCATCACAATCTGACTAGAAACTGAAATCAGTATATCCCATAAGTTTCAAGTTAGTGTCTTCATAGATAAGCTATTGATCTTTAGTATTTCTCAAATACTTAAGAATTACTTTCACAATCTTCCAATGCTTCTCATCTGGATCAGACTGGTATCTACTCACAATCCCTAGTGAACAGGCCACATCCGATCTCATACACGTCATAGTGTATATGATAGATCCCACTGTTGAAGCATAGAATATTCTATTCATATGCTCTCTCTCCTCAAGAGTTGTCAGACAATCCTTCTTGGAAATAGTAATTTCATGGCCCATCGAAAGATTGCCACTCTTGAAATTATCCATGTTGAACCTCTTCAATACGGTATCGATGTATGTGGATTAGGACAATCCAAGCAATCTTGTAGATCTATCTCTATATATCTTCATCCCTAGGATGTAGGATGCTTCTCCCATGTCCTTCATGGAGAACTGTGATGATAACCACAGCTCACACTCTACAAAGTCGGGATGTTATTTCTTAGTAATAGTATGTCATCCACATACAGTACAAGGAAGATGACAACATAATCATTAGCCCACTTATAGATGTAAGGCTCTTCTCCATTCCTAACGAAGCCATACATTTTGATCACCGTATTAAAATGCATGTTCCAACTCCTAGATGTCTGCTTAAGTCCGTAGATAGATCTATCCAGCTTGCATACTTTCGACTCATCTGTGGATGTGAACCCTTCAGGTTGTATCGTATACATCTCTTCCTTCAGCTCTCTATTAAGGAAAGCTATTTTGACATCCATTTGTCAGATCTCATAATCTAAGTGTACAGTGATAGCAAGCATAATTCAGATGGACTTAAGCACTACCACAGGAGAAAATATCTCATCATAGTCAATATCATAATGCTGATGGTAGCCCTTGGCAACTAGACAAGCTTTATAGGTCTCCACCTTCCTATCCGCTCCTCTTTTCCTCTTAAAAATCTATTTACACCCTATGGGATTTATCCTTTTGGACGGATCAACTAGTGTCCATACACTATCGATCTCCACAGACTCTATCTCGGACTTCATGACCTCAAGCCATATCTGAGAATCGAGCCTCTACATGGCATCTATATAGGTGATCGGATCCTCATCATTCTCATCAAGTTCAATGAGATCACCATCCTAGATCAAAAAATCATAGTATCTATCTGACTGACGCAGTACTCTATCGGATCTCCTTAATGGTGCCTCTATTGGCTCTGAATTTGATTCTCTAATCAAATTTAATTCTATGTGTCGGTCCTTCCATCTCTTGAACTTCATCAAGTTCAATTTTACAGGCATTAGCTCCTTCACTAAGGAACTCCTTTTACAAAAAGATTGTCCTGCTGCTGACAAACACTTTTTGCTCTACTGCGAGGTAGAAGAAGTATCTTTTAATTTTCTTTGGGTACCTTGTGAACAAGCATTTATCGAACTTAGATCTAGCTTATCTATCTTTAAATGCTCGACATAAGTTGGACACCTGCAGACCTTAAGATGTGAGAGCACCGGCTTACGTCCAATCCATATCTCATATGGAGTTTTATTGACAGACTTACTCAGCACCTTATTTAAAATATAGCAGGTAGTTTTCAGAGCATATCCTCAAAAAAAGATTGGCAAACTCACAAAGCCCATCATAGATTGGACCATGTCTAACAAGGTTTGATTCTTCCTCTCAGACACCCAGTTATGTTGTAGTGTTCTAGGAGGGGTCCATTGTAAGAGAATCCCATTCTCTTCCAGATATGTCAGAAAGTCACTGGTGAGGTATTCACCTCTTCGGTTTGACCAAAAGGTTTTAACCAGTATGTTTCTCTACTTCAGTATAGAATCGTTTGAATATTTTAAATGATTTTGATTTATGCTTCATAAGATAGACATACCCATACCTCAATAGGTCATCTGTAAACGTAATGAAGTAGTAGTATCTATTGAAAATTATGTCTTAAAATCAATCATGTGATGATTGAATTCATCCTTATATATGAATTATTGTTTAATAAATAAAAATTATTCTGATATTTTTCATCATAAAGTAACATCTCTTGTGTTGTGATGAAGTCATTAGAACTATGCTAGAGTGTAATAAAGAGAAGATTTATCGTATAGTTCTTAAACATATTCACGATCAAATGATATGTCATTACAGGATGATGATGTTTATCGAGTGGAGGTCGTTGTGTGCCATATAGGTTGGTTATCCTCTTAACCAAGGAGTGTGGTGATACTGATATGGCATACAAGGGAGATGTAGGGGTATATCATCACTGAACAAGTGATTCACCTACTGAGCATTCTACTATCAAGAGCTGTCCATGAAATACATGGGTATAAGTATCCTTCAAACCTGAGATCACCATAGTGACTTGCAAGCAACTCACTGTGCTTTGGTGTCAGACTATCTGAATTTCTAATGCGGTGACGGAAAGCTACTAGGTACAGTTAAGTACTTATGAAGTTTGTGTGTGGATCAAGATGAGATTAACCTCTTCAAATTATTGAAGTTGATATATCGCTGCATTTTAATTTAGCAAAGCCATGGCCAGGATAATCCATGAGATGGATTTGAAAGATTGAAATATAATACAGATGAAGCAATCTCGGTTGACAGTTAACCTGAGAGCATCCTAGAGCATTCAGGGTCAAAAGAATGAATTATGCGGTAACCATGTGTATAGGTTCTAAAATATTTAATTATGATAATTCGACCTATTTAGACATCGAGAATCATTGCTAGATGGTATCTCGATTAGTGCAGTAATTGGTTCCTATGCTACTGACTTAGTATTTAAACCTATGGAGTCATGCACACAAGTCAGACAAAGTAGGAAGAAATTAGCCTATATTTATGTCTAATTTGAAAGTACTAGACTTAATTGAACATATAAGCTAACTTGATTGAAAATTAAGTTATGAATCAAATGGGATAGAAGAGTTGACTATGTCTAACTAGCACTACACATGAGGTTCAGGTTCGATCCCGAGGATGAATAATTTTTGATCTATGATCCATGGAGCACATGAAAGATTAGATTTAAGTGCTGATTAATTTTAAATTAGATTTGAATTAATTAATCTTAAATTAGATCAAAATTTAAGTTAGATTTGGTACAAAAGTCCTAAAGAGTTTGGGATTGATAGTCTTTTGAAATTATTTCGAACTAGCTTCGAATTGGATTCAAATTAGATCCATTTTGGATGAGATATGAGCATTCCTACTTACACTACGAATACCCTCTCATGTAGGTCGACCAACACCTGATATGAAGTTGGTTTGGGATGTCCCATGTAGGTGAGGGAGCGGGTGCAAGTTGATTGTCATATGTGATGGCAATTCTATCTCATGTAGGAATCCTTCTTTCATGAGTATTACACCAATTCAAATCAAATTTGAGTTAAGGACCTACTCTCATTAAGTTATGAGAATTATTTATAAATAGAGAGGATCTCTATCTATGGATGCATAGCAAATAAATCAGATTGAGAAAAGAGAGAAAGAGAGAGAGAGGCATGCGAAGAGAGAGGTCCTTAATCTTCTCCTACATCTCTTCCTTTGTTGCCGCCTCCTCTCTTGGGCGTGGATCCTTCTTGGGCATCCCATATACTGGTGTAAGGTGTCACACTAGCACATCTTCTTCCTCATTTGGTTGGCTTGCGAAGGTAATTGGATTAGAGTTCATCCCACTTTTCTGTGGCGTCTGGCATGCATGTGAAGTAGAGGGTCTGCACGTCCAGACCTCTATGAAGGTTTAATCGAGATAAATTGAGATTTAATCTCTGATTCCACTACTAATTAGGTAAGGATTTGATCCTTAATCATATAGATGAATAGAAAAATTTTTACATACAATCTGGGCCTTCCTAGGAGAAATAGTTTTTTTTTCTTCAATTGGTATTAGAGCAGGCCTGAAATATATGCATGCATAACAGAATTTTTTTAGAATATACATGAGATGTAATTGAGATTTTTTATAAGATATTAAATCTAATTTAAATCCATTTATATAAAATTTTTAATCTGATCTTGATCAGATTAGAGGTGCCTAATCAATAGTTGGTTGAGGTTATTATAAGTTTGTTATAACAGAATTCTGCTGTTGCTGAATTTTTGATGGAATAATAATATAAATTAAAATCTATTTTAAGTTTATTTTAATATAATTTTAATATTATTTTTTTATGAAGTGGAGTATATTTTAGATCTGAATTAGATCTATTTTGACAGATATTTAGATCTAAATTCTATCAGAATCCAGCATTGCGTGAAACCAGATTTTACCAAAAATTTATTTCTTATGCATTCATATTTGTATCTAATTAATTTTTTATATGATATCAAATCTGAAATTAATATTTTATAATCAGTATAAGATATGTTTCAGATCTGATATGATGTATATAATACATTAAATCTAATTAGATTAGATGAAGAATATAATTGATGTGATCAAGGATATGTTCATGATATAAAATAGTTTTATCAATAAGTACATATTGATGTAATTATATATAAAATTAGATTTCAGATTTTAGTAGCCTAGTACTCAAATTGATGAGATCACCAAACTATTCGATCATAGAAGATTGAAGAGATTAATCTCTCTTTTACCTATTTGATGGATTCTTTTATGACGTATAGGAGTGTCATTATGATCTGATTTCATGAAGAAGAAAAATAAATAGATTTTTATGTATTATTTTGATCAAAAATATGTTTAAATTAGATCTAAAGTGATTTATGATTCATTACAATAGGATACAATTCAAATATAAAATTATTTTAGATCTGAATTGTATGTTACATATGATGTAATTGGTATTAATCTAAAAGTTATCATGATACATGAGATGTATGTATGAAGTTTAAATTTTACCTATGTATGTTTAATTGTTAAACATATTATGAAAAATTTATTTTCATGCATTGAAACATATGGTATGCTTCACTTGAAACCCTTGTAGAATAGTTCTACAGACTAAAACACACGTTTCACATACTTAATTATAAATTAAGTTTTGAATGATCTAGATTTGAGAATTAAAGATCATTAAGACACCACATAAAATGATGGGCAAAAGGTTAGCATGAATCAGATCCTTCTAATGGTTAGACCTAGGGTTAGAAATACATATAGACCATGTAAAAAAATTGATTAAATCTAATTAAGTGTTGAATTAGATCAAATCAGTATTTTTCTAAATCAAATCTCTATAGTTGAAGTTTAATCAAGTCCATGTGTTTGACCCTAATAAATAGACCATGATCATGGCTCCGTAGTTGAGTCTGAATCTTCTGGTGGATCAAATCGAAACTAATTGATCAGTTGGTGTCTAAGGTAAGTTTGGCAGATTCGATCAAGTGATTTTAATTAGAAGCCATTCACTTAGATGCATCTATGGTGAGTTAAGGGCATATCCCTCCCACTGATCTCACTTACCTGACCAACATGATAGATTATGTTTTGATTAGGTCACTAGTCGATTCGTGCAGACCCATGTCATTAAGGTGAATTAGTGTGACTGATTTAGGTATCTTTAGACTAGCTTGTGTCTAATCTTTTACATGACTTGGTGAAGTCAGTGGGAGGATTTGCAGCTTGCAGGTCAACTTCTTCTCTTATCCTCAGATCAATGAAATCAAATGCTCTAAATTATTAGATCCATAAAGTGATAAAGTTATGAGATAACTTGGTCATTGCCTCCATTAAGGTGCATGATAATGAGTCCAATATTTCAAATAGGCATTGGAGATGCCACACACCTGGTGTCTATTACATATTGGAATTATCATTCATCATAAGATCATTATGATGTACCTTCAGATCAATACTTAGGTTGTCAAGCCACACTCGAATCTGAATATCTGTTTGTTGGATGCACTTGGTGTGCCATATTAATAGGTGGATCTAATCAAGATTTTCAATAAAGGCACATGCCTGCTAAAGGGATGCTTGGGGCAAAACTTATTGCTAGAAGTTGTTTGGAGAAATAATTGGTTATGAACCTACCCATGAATGCACTGGGTTGGTCGAGCCACACTCGGACTGAATGTAGTCCGTGTGGATTCTAGTACTCGCTAAAGAATTAGTGTAATTCTTCGAGTTGGAGATAGAGGCTACCAATTCATAAAAATAGTGAAGAACTTTAGACTAAGTCCATATCTTTAGGATTAAAAATAATTATATACTAATAGGCTAATATTTTTTTTTCAGTTATGGCCAACACACTATCCCTCCGTACTCTGTTGGACAGTGATAGGCTCACCAGACTCAACTTCGATAGCTGGTCTCGAAAGTTGAAGATCGTCTTGGAGATGAGAGAATTTTGTATGTCTTTATGGATTAAGCACCTGAAGAACCTACAGTCAATGTCCTCATGCCACGAGAGATACTTACATGAAGTGGCTCAATGACCGCATGACCGTGCATTGCATGATGAGGGTAGCTATGAATGACGAACTTAGTCGTAAGTTTGAGGATGCACAGTCAAAGGAGATCATTCAAATGTTGAACGAGTCCTTCGGTACCCTTGAGGATGTGGAGAGACACAAAACCTCCTGTGCAGTGTTCAATACCCATATACGAGAGGGGTCTTTCATCACCGATCATATATTGTACATGATTGAGCAGATTGAACACCATAGCAAACTTGGCTTTCTGTTGCATGAATAGTTAGCAAGGATGCTATCCTCAATTCGCTACCAAAATCTTACCTACCCTTTCTCAGTCATTATAGAATGACGAAATCTATGGTAAACTATCATAGTTTGCTAGGATTACTGCAGACTTTTGAAAAGATCACCAGCTCTAGAAAGAGCTAGTGAATTTAGTGAGAGGTTCATCTATAGGGCGTCGATCTTCTAAAACAAGAAAGAAGAAAAAGATGCAGAAATCCTGTGTCGCCGATCTCAAACAGAGCAAACCATCAAAAGTTGATAAGAGCCAGGCAGAGTGCTCTTTCTGTAAGAAGCTGGGTTATTGAACAAAGAATTGTCCTGCTTATATAGCCATCCTTAACCCAAACTAGCCTAAAAACAAGAGAAAGAAGCAAGCGATTGCTTCACAAGGTACTTATATGATAACTCTTTGTAATTTCTCTATTTGTGATACTACTACCTGAGTATTGGATACCAGAAGTTCTATTAATATATGCAATTCATTGCAGGGACTGTAGGTAAGTAGAAAGTTTCAAGAGGGTGAGCGGTTCCCTAATGTTGGAGATAAAAGTCTTGTTCCAGTTTTGATCTTAGAAACTTTGCAATTTGTCTTGAGTCTAGTAGTGTCATGTTAAATGATTATTATTATTGTCCTCTTTTTTGATGAATGTCATCTCTGTACGCCTTTCAGCCAAACTTGGTTACAATTTTATAATAAAAGATGATTTTTATGATATCATTATGAATGATACTACAATTATGCATGGACAATTGAAACATGGCATATACATAATATCATGGCCTATTAGAGTAATATACACAGTCAGCAAACACCCTAAACTAGATAATGTCATGAATCTACCTTTGGCATTGTAGGCTTGGTCATGTGAATAAGAATAAGATTGACAGGTTGATCAAGAAACGTGTCCTTGAGATAGATGATTGTGAATCATTGCCTACCTATGAGTCCTGTCTACTTGGTAAGATGACTAAATCATCTTTTAAAAAAAAAAGTGAAAGAGCTAGCAATGTCTAGATCTAATACATACTGATGTATGCGGGCCTATGAACATAAGTACCAGAGGAGGATACCACTACTTCATTATATTTTGCAGACGACCTATCGAGATATGGGTATATCTATCTTATGAAGCATAAGTCAGAATCATTTAAAATGTTCAAACGATTCCGTGTTGAAGTGAAGAAATAAATTGGAAAGAGTATTAAAATTCTTTGATCAGACCGAGAAGGTGAATACCTCATCAATGAGTTCCTGACATATCTGAAAGAGAATGAGATTCTCTCACAGTGGACTCTTTCTGGAACACCACAGCATAATGGTGTGTCTGAGAGGAGAAATCGAACCTTATTAGACATGGTCCGATCTATGATGGGCTTTGCGAGTCTACCAATCTCTTTTTGGGGATATGCTCTAGAAACTACTTGCTACATTTTAAATAAGATTTCCAGCAAGTCTGTTGATAAAACTTCACATGAGATATAGACTGGGCGTAAGCCGGTACTCTCACACCTTAAGGTCTCGGGGTGTCTAGCTTATGTCAAGTGTTTAAAGACAGATAAGCTTAAACTGAAGTCTGATAAATGCTTGTTCATAGGGTACCCAAAAAAAATAAAGGATACTACTTCTACCTCGCTGTAAAGCAAAAGATGTTTGTTAGCAACCGGGCAGTCTTTTTGAAAAAAAAACTTCTTGGTAAAGAAGTTAATGCCTATAAAATTAAACTTAATGAAGTTCATGAGGTGAGAGGACCAACACACACAGAATTAGATTTGATTGGTGAATCAATTCGGAGCCAATAGAGGTGTTATTAAGGAGATCCGATAGAGTACCACATCAGTCAAACAGATATTAAATTTTTTGGTCCAGGATGGTGACCCCATCAAACTTGATGAGAACAATGAGGATCCGATCACCTATATGGAGGCCATGCAAAGGCCCGACTCCTAGAAATGGCTTGAGGCCATAAAGTCTGAGATGGAGTCCATGGAGATCAATGGTGTATGGACACTGGTTGATCCATCCTAAGGGATAAAATCCATAGGGTGTAAATAGATTTTCAAGAGGAAAAGAGGAGCGAGTGGAAAGGTGGAGACCTATAAAGTGTTGGGAATAGTATCCCAAAGCTAATCGTCAGCCTATTGATGGTTGTGCTCTTTCTTGTATTAGTATATGAATTATAAATAAATAAAATTATTTTGATATTTTTTATCACAAATTATTTCATCTTCTAATGAACTCCTGTGTTGTGGTAAAGTCCTTAGGATATTTAGATTCGATAAAGGAAGATTTGTCGTTTAGTCCTTAAACCTGTTGCAACCAAATGATACGTTTTATCAAGGACAACAATATTTATCAAGCATAGGTCGTTGTGTGCCATATGGGTTGGTTGTCCTCTTAATCAAAGAGTGTGGAGACACTGGTATGGCATACAATGAGATGTAAGGGTACATCTGCACTGAATGTGACCGACTCCGGAGTTTTTTCTGCTGTCAAGATTTGCTCCAATGGGATATGGGTATAACTGTCCCTCCAACCTGAGACCACTGCGGTGACTTGCAAGCAACTCACTACACTTAGGCATTGGACTACCTGAATTTCTAATTCAGTAACGGAAGGCTGTTGGGTGTAGTCAAGTACTTGACTTATCGGTGCGTGTGTCAAGATGGGATTGACCACTCCAGTTCAGGAGCTGTGTACAGTCGTGTTTCAATTTAGCAAAACCTTGGCCAGGGTAGTCCAAGTGAGAAGTCACAGGACTGTTTGAGTTGAGCATGATTCGGATGATCTAATCAGGGTTGACAGTTTAATCCTAAGTCATCCTATACACAGGGGTCAAAAGGGATGAATTATACAGTAACATATTTGCATAGGTTCTGAGTGTTGCAATTATGACTATTCACCTATTCAGATGTCGGGTACCATTGTTAGATGGTCACTTCGATTAGTACAGAAATTGGTTCTATGCTACCGGCTAAGGTTCGAACCTGCGGGGTCACACACATTAGAGGTTCCTATCTGATCTGATGGCTGATGAAGAGTCCCACTGGACTGGACTCTTCGACCAAGAGTCTAGTACTTGGAGACTCTGAGTCCTATATGTCTGAGACTCTGTGATCGAGAATCAAGATTCTCTGATCATGAGTTCCACACATTTTGGGTATCGGGGTCAAGAGTCCCACTAGTTTGGGACTCTTCAATCAAGATTTCATATCGATGGACTTTGATGCCCAATTGCCCATCAAATTTGGACTCAGTATTTATGAGAGGTTTAATTAGTGATTTGATCACTAATTAACTCAATTTGATTGAGTAATTATTTTTTGGATCAAGTCCAATTGAATTGGATTCAGTTGGGTTTGATTCGATTAGGTTAAGAGTTGACATAATCACCGAGGTGGTTTGGTCCCTGATCTGATCAGGGTTGGGCTTAGTCAATTTCTGATTTGATTAAGATTTTATTGAGCCTAATTAAGCCTAATCATGTTGGATTTAACTTAGTCTAATTGTGCCTAACCTATTTTAATAAGGTTGGTTCAATTAGGTTGATTTAATATTTGAAACCACCTTGACTTATCTTCCTGCGCCACCTCACCTCACCTGCGCCTATTTGAATTCAAGAGAAATGAGTTCTCATGAATTTTCTCCCATGCAGAAGCTTTTCCATGCCCTCCCTTGTGTGCCACTTGTGTGGATAATGATAAGGTTGGTTGGCCATTCAAATTCAAATAATGTTTGAATTTGAATGGGCAACTAATCCATGCGCCACCTTATCCTTTTATGCACCCCATTCTCTACATGAGAAAAAATTTCTTGTGTAAACTCTCCATGCACAAAGAACCCATGCCCCTTCTCTTCTCATGCCTTGAGTGGATAAGGATAGGTTGGTTGGCATTTGAATTCAAATTCGATTTGAATTCAAGTGAGCAACCACCTAGCTTTATCCTCTCACGTGGTGAAAATGCTGAAAAGATGCGGTCTTGCACCATTTTAAAATGAGAGAGAAGATGGGGCATATGAAAATCTGATCCTAGAGAGAAAGGATGGCGTGAGAAAGGCTCTGTGCATGAGAAAAGAAAAGAAGAGAAAAGAAACAGAAAGGGCTCAGGGTTTTTCTGAAAGTACCCTAGGGTTTCTACCTAGGGTTCGGGAAGTGAGAAGGTGAGCTACGAGTGTGTGAGCCCACCAAACTTCAGGGAGAGCTTCATCAACCTCTCTACTATCTCTGCTGATGATCCAGAGTATCCAAAAAATTGATAGATATCAATCGAAGAAGTTCGATCAGCATCAGCCATCGATAGGGTTCTACAATGAACTAGCATTCATGAGGAGCCGATCAGACTGCGAGCTTCGTGTGGATGATCCATGGAGGTCAGACATATTGTGTGGCTATATTGCGATGATCAGACCATCTCGATGATGATCAGACTACGGCGATCGACTACCTGCATGATGGTAAAGTGTTTTGAACACATAACAGTAAAATATTTACTGTAGAATTTAAAATTTTAAATTTTAATATATGCTATATATATATCATATTTAGATCTTTGTAAGAGTTAATACATGTTAATTAATTAGATTAATTAATATTTTTCACTGTAAAATTATAATTTTGAAAAAGTTTTAAAATTACCGTTTTACCCCTACACTGAAATTCCCACAAATGGTATCAGAGCAGGTTCTAAAATATGATATACATTTACATGCATAGATTAAATAGTAATCTAAAAGTTTAAATTTAAAATTTGAATTTAAAATTTGAAATTCAAAATTTAAAATTTGAATTTTGAAATTTGAAATTCAAATTCAAAATTCAAAAATTTGAAATTCAAAATTTAAAATTTGAAATTTGAAATTTTTTTGAAAATTCAAATTTAAATTCAAAATTTAAAATTTAAAAATTTGAAATTTAAAATTTAAAATTTATTTGAAATTTAAAATTTAAAATTTGAAATTTGAAATTTAAATTTTGAAATTGGTATATTTAGATACACTTGATCCAAGTAGCAAGTAGTCTAATTGGGTTAGTTGCCATGGTCATCTGGTCATAGGAGAAAAGTAGGGTTTAAAGGCCCTCTCCTCCCATTCGTTGGGGTTCTCCT
>NC_026001.2:39219399-39239577 GCF_000442705.2 Elaeis guineensis | reverse complement strand
TGACCGTGCAAATAAACATCCGCTTACCTCGAGGAAGGACCCCAAAGAGTCCAAGCCCACTGCTCGGGATCGGCGCGGTCGATTCTCTCCACGACGTCAGACAGAATGCAGCCATCGAGCAGCCGCCTGATCAGGTCCTTGTCGTTGAAGGGGTTCTCCGATCCCCCCTCGGAGCAGACGGACTCATCTGCAGTGGCTCGGTGGCTGCTCGCCCTGCGAGCCACCGATTTCCTCCTCCCCGCGGCGGGCGCCTCCGTGGGGCGAACCCCCGGAACGGGGCCCCCAGTCGGCGGGCTCCTCGAGGAAGCTCGGGGGGCCACTGGCTCGGCATCCGAAGGAATGTCGATGGCCGGGGCGCCTGGACGGCGCGGCCAAGCTCGTCTCCTCCGCCCTAGCCCTCTTCGCCGATCTGGAGGCCGTCGCGCCCTTCCTCTTCTGAGCTCTCATTCCCTTGGCGAGCATCCGCGTTGCTTCGGCGTCCATTGCTAAAAAAAAACAAAAAAGAGAAAAGAAGAAAGAAGAAGCGACACCGATCAGTCCAGAGTTAAAAAAAAAAAAAAAAAAAAAAAAAAAAGAGAAAAAGAAAGAAAAAAGAAGAGAGAAAGAAAGAGAAAGAAAAGAGCGGGAAGGAAAAAGTAAAGAAGAATAGGAAGGCAAGAAAAGAAAAGATAAGTACTTGCTGGATCCTGAGGGCTCAGGCCGATGTTGAAAAGGAGCTGCTCCCTCAGAAGATTAGGAAGGGAAGGAGCGGGATAAGTTAGGAGCTTCTGGGCGGCCTGAATGTCGTCGTCCCCCAGACTGGGAGCCCGACGGACGGAATCCCTTAGAGACCCCAAGGGGGCAGGCCCAGTTCCAGGGTCGGGCAGTAGACAAAGAGAAATTTCTCCTTCCAATTGTGAATCGAAGAAGGGGCGCCCTTCAGCAACCCCTTCTTACCAAACTGGGGGGAGAAGTACCACCAGTCCTTCGTCGAAGGATGGCGTTTGAAGGTATAAAAATGCCTGAACAAGGAGAGGGACGGCTGGACCTCGGCTATGTGGCAGAGAGAGAGAAACCCTATCAAAAACCTAAAGAAATTCGGGGCCACGGAGGTGAGAGAAATGTCCAAGAAGCGGAAGAAGGCAGCAACAAAGACAGGAAGCGAAAGCCGGAGTCTGGCACGGAACGCTTCCTGATACAAACAGAAGCGATCGGGAGGAGGAGCGCTGGTCCGGTCAGAGGGGTCAGGTAGCTCCAGGTCGTACTCCGGAGGAACCCCATACCGAACCCTTATCAGAAAGAGTTCATCCGAAGTCGACGAGCATGGAATTTCGCCCGGTGCGAAAATCGGGCGAGGCCCAGCCCCGGACGCGGGTTCGTCCGCAGAGACAGGGACCTGGGGTTTTGAAGCAGAAGAACTCTCGGAACTGCCGGGAGCAGAAGAGTCAGAGGATATTTTGAGCAGTTTCGGAGGGAGAACCTAAAGGACCCTAAAAAGGCAGACTGAAAGGGGAACGAGACACCGAAGGCTAACTCGGAAGGAGGCACAAAAGTAATGAAGAGAGGAGAAGCCCTAGGCGGTGAGAAGAAGGTTGGCACTAACCTATATTGCTCTGGGGACCTGGGGAACGAGAAACGGGAGGCGCCTACGGCTCGAGAAGACGTTCACAAGAGCAGGCTCTCGAAGAGAAGACAGACACCAAGCGAAAACTCAAGAATGGAGTAGGATGCCTGAAGGGGGAGGACGGGTTTAAATAGACCCTGGGATCCGGCGCCATAATGATCGCGAATCCCCCAGGCCGGTCCGCATCCGACACGTGTCCCACTCCCTCTGGCAGACGGCTAAAAGCGGCTGACGGTTGGCAGGATCATAATTGCATCGTACCTAGGCTAGTGCACCTGCGGGATATTCGAAGCGTCCCCTCGTACCGCTCCAATTCGAAAAGACTCCGGCACACGCTCATTTAATGCCAAAATATCCGGAGGCGGCAGTGCGCAGGATTCGAAGGGACGGTTCCGGCTGTACCCATCTCTCTCTCTGTGTACTTCCTTCGCTTGAAATTCAAACTCAGAAGTAGGGAGACTGGTGTTGGGTATAAAATACCCACAGTCGAAACCCTCGGCAGGATCGGCAACGGAACAGCTCCACCGGGACTCCTACAGGAGCCGGGCTCCGTCGCCGACAGCAGAGCAGCTCCGCTCAGACTCCTGCGGGAGCCGGGCTCCATCGCCGATTTCAGAATAGCTCCGCCCGGACTCCTACGGGAGCCGGGCTCCGCCACGACATCAGAGCAGCTCCGCCCGGACTCCTACGGGAGCCGGGCTCTGCCTCCGACATCGACTGCAGAGCAGCTCCGCCCGGACTCCTACGGGAGTCGGGCTCCGCCTCCGACATCGACTGCAGAGCAGCTCCGGCTGGACTCCTATGGGAGCCGGGCTCCGCCTCCGGCATCGACTGCAGCACAGCTCCGCCCGAACTTCTACGGGAGCCAGGCCCCGCTCTCAGTATCAACCGCTGGTAAGCTCCGTCCGGACTCCTACGGGAGCCGGACTTCACCCCTAACTTTGATTGCAGAGGACTCCGCCCGGACTCCCACGGGAGCCGGGTTCCGCCCGCAACTTCAGCTCCGAGAGGGCTCCGCCCGGACTCCTACGGGAGCCTGGCTCCGCCTCCGACATCGACTACAGAGCAACTCCGCCCGGACTCCTACGGGAGCCGGGCTCTGCCTCCGGCATCGACTGCAGCACAGCTCCGCCCGAACTCCTACGGGAGCCAGGCCCCGCTCTCAGTATCAACTGCTGGTAAGCTCCGTCCGGACTCCTACGGGAGCCGAACTTCACCTCTAACTTTGACTGTTGGAAAGCTCCGTCCGGACTCCTATGGGAGCCGGACTTCACCTCTAACGTTGATTGCAGAGGACTCCGCCCGGACTCCCATGGGAGCCGGGTTCCGTCCGCAACTTCAGCTCCGAGAGGGCTCCGCCCGGACTCCTACGGGAGTCGGGCTCCGCCTCCGACATCAGCTACAGAGCAGCTCTGCCCGGACTCCTACGGGAGCCGGGCTCCGCCTTCGACATCAGCTACAGAGCAGCTCCGCCCGGACTCCTATGGGAGCCGGGCTCCGCCTCCGACATCCCCTGCAGCATGGCTCCGCCCGGACTCCCACGGAAGTCAGACTCCGTCCACGGCCCCAGCCGCCAGGAGGACCTCTCCCGGACCTCTACAGAGGTCGGGCTCCGACCGTCGCCGAGCTTCAATCAACAGATCCGCACCCCCTGGCAAGCCACCAAAATGGCCACGACCCTGCTCCACTTCCTGTGATGGATTCCGCACAGCTCCATCATTCCCTGACAAGCCGCAGTAACCGTCGCCGCCCTGCTCCACTTCCTGCGGCGGATTCTGCACAGCTCCACCACCCCCTGGCAGGCCACGATAACGGCCACGAACCTGCTCCACCTCCTGCGATGGATACCAGGCGATTCTCCCATCCACTGGCAAGTCACGACAACGGGCGCTGCTCCACTCCCTGCAACCGATTCCACGTGGCGAGCTGCGGTGATGGCCACGATCCCACTCCACTACCTCTCGTAATAAATTCCCCTGACCACGGGCGGCCCACTACCAGACAGTTACAGGTGTCGCCATCAATCCGTTGCCCCCTCCGCCTATAAAAGGGGGGGACTCAGATACGTTATTCTCTAAGCTCATTTCTTATCTCAAAACTCTGCTAAATTCTTCGTTCGAGCACTCCATTCTTGTTGAGGCAGAGAACTGACTTGAGCGTCGGAGGGTCTTGCCGGAGCAACCCCACCTCCGATTTAGACTTCCCTTGCAGGTCCCGACGACGACCGCGGCTTCTCCGACTCCAGCTTCTCCGGCGCAAGCAGATTTTTGCACCAACAATATAGATGAATAAAAGAATTTTTAGAAGTAACCTGAGCCTTCCTAGGAGAAATAGTTTCTTTCCCTTCAGTATCCTCCTCTGACCCTTATTTTCATAGGTTTGCATACATCAGTATGTATTAGACCTAGGATATCACTGGCTCTTTCACCTTTTTTCTTAAAAGGTGACTTAGTCATCTTACCAAGTAGGTAGGATTCGCAGGTTGGCAATGATTCACAATCATCTATTTCAAAAATACGTTCTTTGATCAACCTATCAATCATACTCTTGTTCACATGACCAAGCCTATAATGCCAAAGGTAGAATTCACTGATATTATCTAATTTAGGATGTTTACTGACTGTATACATTACACCAACAGATCATGATGTTATGTATATGCCATATTTTAATTGTCTATGCATAATTGTTGTATCATTCGTAATGATATCACAAAAATCATCCTTTATTATAAACTTGAAATCAAATTTGGCCAAAAAGCCTACAGAGATGACATTCATTGAGAAGGAGAGACAATAATAACAATCATCTAACATGACACTACTAGACTCAAAAATAAGCTGCAAAGTTTTTAAAGTCGGAACTAGAACAAGACTTCTATCTCCAATGTAATGGAACCGCTTGTCTTCTCGAAACTTTCTATTATCTGTAGTCCCTACAACGAATTGCATATATTAATCAGACTTTCGGTATCTAATACCCAGGTAGTAGTATTAAAAATAGAAAAATTATAAGGAGTTATCATATAAGTATCTTGTGAAGCAACTGTTTGCTTCTTTCTCTTGGTTTTAGGCCTGTTTTGATCAAGGGTGGCTATATAAATAGGACAATTTCTCTTTCAATAACCTAGCTTCTTATAGAAGAAGTATTCTGTCTGGCTCTCATCAACTTTTGATGATTTGCTCTGCTTAAGATCAGCAACACAGGATTTCTGCACCTTCTTCTTCTTTCCTCTCCTAAAGGATCGACGACCTACAGATGAACCTCCTACTAAGTTCACCGACTCTTTCTGAAACTGGTGGTCTTTCTCAAAAATCTATAGTAATCTTAGCAAATCATGGTAGTTCACCACAGGCTTCATCATTCTGTAATGACTGAGAAAGGGTAGGTAGGATTTCGATAGTGATTTGAGAATAACATCCTTGCCTAACTGTTCATGCAACAGAAAGTCAAATTTGCTAAGACATTCAATCTGCTCAATCATGTACAATACATGATCAGTGATTGAAGCTCCCTCTCGTATATGGATATTGAACACTACACAGGAGATTTTGTGCCTCTTTGCATCCTCAAGAGTGCTGAAGGACTCATTCAATATTTTAATGATCTCTTCAGGCTGCGCATCCTCGAACTTGCGACTAAGCTCATCGTTCATAGCTGCCCTTATCATGCAATGTACAGTCATTCGATCATTGAGCCACTTCATGTAAGTGTCTTTCATAGTATGAGAAGCATCGGTAGCAGATTTTCAGGTGCCTCATCCATAAGGATGTATAAAATCCTCTCGTGCTCCAAGACGATCTTCAACTTTTGATACCAGCTATCGAAGTTGGGTTCGCTGAGCTTATCACTGTCCAACAGCGTACGAAGAGATAGCATGTTGGCCATATCTGAAAGAAAAAATATAAGCCTATTAGTATATGAATTACTTTTAATCAGGTCCTCCTATTATTTTTACGAATTGGTAGACTCTATCTCCAACTCGAAGAATTACATTAATTTCTTAGCGGGTACTAAAATCCACACAGACTGCATTCAAGCCTGAGTGTGGCTCGGCCAACCTTAGTCCACCCATGGGTAGGTTCATAATCGATTGTTTCTCCAAATAATTTCTAGCAATTAGATTTTGCCCCAGGCATCCCTTCAGCAGGCGTATGGTGCCTCCACTAAAAATCATGGTTAGGTCCAACCATTAACATGACAACATCAAGTACATCCAACAAATGGATATCCACGCCCGAGTGTGGCTCGACTAATCTGAGCATTGATCTGAAGGTATATCATGATGGTCATATGATGAATGATAATTTCAATACGTAATAGACACCAGGCATATGGCGTCTCCAATACCTATTTAGCATATTAGACTCATTATCATGCACCTTAATGGGCAGCTATGACCAAGTTATTTCATAATTTTACCATTTTATGAATCTAATAATTTAGAAGATTTGATTTTATTGACTTGAGAATAAGAGAAGAAGTTGACTTGCAAGTTGTAAATCCTCCCACTCACTTCATCAACTCGTATAGGGGATTAGATACAAGCTTGTCTAAAGACACCTAAATCAATCACACTGATTAACCTTAATGGCATGGGTCTGTACGAATTGACTAATGACCTAATCAAAACACAATCCATCATGTTGGCCAGGTAAGTGAGATCAGTGGGAGGGATGTGCCATTAACTCACCGTAGATGTTGGAATTTGGGGTTTGGTACATGCATATGTGTTTTAAAAATTTTATTTTCTAAACACCATAGCAGAGGATAAGATTAAAATACTTTTAATCTGAATTATGCATGCATGAAATCATAAAACCATATGGATCTATCTCATATACTGAATTTGATATATGCTGAAATTCAGATTGTGATCAAATCACATATCAGTTTCGCAATCTTTTTCTTCAAATCTGGATCTAGAAGAGAAGAGATTCTCTCTTAGCCACACAAACATCTGGCCTCTACTAGTATCTACTCAGGATCAGTCAAGAGCAGCCCTCTTTAATCTGAATTTTGGTTCTCCCAAAATTCAGCCTGCTAAATCTGAACAAAGCCTGGATCGCAATCAACGCTTGATCTTTCTCCTTAATCTTCTTCTTCTCCTCTTCTCTAAAATTTCTCCTTGCTTTGTGCTGCTACAAAACATCACAACCAGCAAATTATGGGATGCCCAACATCTTGGGCGTGGAACTCCTTGGGACTCATGTCCCAAGGGATGGGCATAAATAATGCCCAAGAGAAGAAAAAAGGAGAGGAAGAGAGGGCATGGAGAGAGCATTTGTATGTGAGGAGCTGCTAGTTTGGATGCTCTAGGGACCTTAGGAGAGGTCCTTTTAAATAGATAGGAGGATTGAATCCTATTCAATTATATAATACAAGTCCTACTTGCATTGGGTTTTCTATTAACTTAAGTTATCCAACTTACTTTAAGAGACCCTTTAGGCGCCAATAATTAGGGCCCTTGCACCCATAATTAAACACCCTAAAATACACCCAAGAGATACCCCATAAGAGAACTAAAAGTCCTCTAATAAATGGACATGCCTAACTTGATCAAATCAACGTGGCGTCCAAAAATAACTATCAAAAAAATTAATTACGGACTTGCACCTTTAATTAATATGATCCATAACCTTAGACACCCAATAATTAGAGTCTCATGAATCTTAATCATGTAGGTTATTAGTAAATAATTAAGTTAGAATTATCTTACCAAATAAGTAATCTCAACTAAAAGAGAAATTGGGTCCAACTATATGCTAGCAAGGTTAACATGAACCCAATAGGTTTCTCTAAACCCAATAGACACTTCATAAGCTCAATTATTTATTCCAGACCTAATCTCTTTATTATGTGACTCCATAGGTTCAATTCTGTCTAGTAGTGAGATATACAATGATCTCTATCATTGTATTATTGAAACTCTTTTCAATGGATCAGAATAATTCTACTCTAACTCAGTAAGGATTGTCGATCCAGAACAATCCTAATGAGCTCTCACAATCCATCAGTGACACCTAGTAGTATGTAGTGATAACCCAGTAGAACTAAAATGAACCTCTAAGTATAGTTAACGTATGATTCAGTCCCTCTATCGTGAGTTCCGACTACATGACAGGTCATGGATAAATCATCAAATCTCAACATCAGTCATATGATAGATTCAATTAGCTCAAGTCCAATTGTGACTTCTATGAAAATTTTTTTCATCAATCATACTACTATGACCATAGATTCTTAGACTTAACCTTTCAAATTCCATAGAACTACTCCTCTCTATCAAGATCGATAGATCCTATCTTGATGCGTAGTCCACACTTATAGTGGACCAACTATTGCCAACATCCACTATAAGGGCTCATTAAGATTCATGTTTATATGTTAGTCAAACTTCAGCAGCCTCACTATGAGCAGTAGTATCATCTCAAGTCAAAAGATCAGTTACACAACTATAGCATCGAGACAATCACTAACGATTGAATAAAAATCCAAATAATCTCTCGTATGGTTATGCTCAGTACTAATTGTTCTCTAACAACCACCCACACTCATCACCCTGTATCTCTACACAGTAGACTAGAGACTCATCTATCCTGAAGGAAGTAATTTATCCATCAGTCTATCCAGATCGATATACGTCCTCATGATGATCCTATGATCGGAAGCATTGAGGAATTAAATACATGTCTTTAATTCTCAACACCTTGAGAATATATATCAAAACTAATTTCATGGATGATTCAAGGATACATCACACTTGAATGAAAAAGAAATTACTCTTTTATTGATCATATCAATATATTAAGTATAAAATTATGTCCTAGATTTATTACAATGTGTCAGCCATATTGGCTTTTAGGATATACATCTAATAATCTCCCACTTGGACTAAAGTCAATTGGCCACAAATCTAAGTCCCATCTTCTCAAGATGGACTTTCATTTTTGGTTGGCTCAACTGCTTAGTCAGTGGGCCTGCCACATCATCCACGAAGTCTACTCTTCATACTTTAATATGAGGTAGTCGTGTATGCTACTACTCTATGTGCTTGAACTTTTGGTAAGACTTTTGGCTCCTTAACAAGGGCTATGGTGCCATTATCTTTGTAGTACTTTATCATAGCATGATATCCAATTTTATAATTAACAATAGAGCCAGAATTTATCCTACACATCTACAGCATGCTCAGCCTCCATTGTTCGATTACTCAAAACTCTTCTGATACATCAAATAAGAATACACCTTGATGTAGATATTCTATCATCAGAATCAGACATGAAGTCTGAATCAGTATAGCCCTCGACTCGTAACTCAAAATCACCTCCAAAGATCAAGAATAAATCCTTAGTCCTTCTTAAGTACTTAAAGATGTTCTTCACAGCTATCCAGTGCTCCTCATCTGGATTCGACTAATACCTACTCGTGACGCTCACGGTAAGGACAATATCAGGTCGAGTACATAGCATGGTGTACATGAGGCTCCCTATCATCGAAGCATAAGGAATCCTACTCATGCACTGCACCTCCTCAGATGTGGTTGGACACATCATCTTGGAGAGACTAATATCATGCCTAAGAGGCAAGAGACCTCTCTTAGAGTTTTTCATGCTGAACCTCTTCAGCAACTTCTCTATGTACAGTTTTTGTGACAAGCCAAGCATCCATTTAGGTTTATTCCTATATACTTTTATTTCGAGAGTATAGGATGCTTCCCCTAGGTCTTTCATGAAGAATTCTTTGGACAACTATCTTTTGATCATGGTCAGCATGGGTATGTCATTCTTAATAAGGAGAATATCATCCACGTACAATACGAGGAAGGTGATCACACTCCCACTGACCCTCTTGTACACACCAGGTTCTTCTTCATTTTTGATGAAATCAAACAATTTGATTGCCTCATCAAAATGATGGTTCTAACTCTGAGAAGCCTACTTTAATCCGTATATGGACCTTTGTAGCTTGCAAACTCTGTGATCACCATCATCGGACGTGAAATCCATATGCTGCACTATATAGATATCTTTCTCAAGATATCCATTCAGGAAAGCAGTTTTCACATCCATCTGTCAGATTTCATAATCATAGTAAGCCACAATAGCAAGCAAAATGTGGATAGATTTCAACATGACTACGGATGAGAAGATTTTTTGATAGTCAATGCCCTCGCACTGACTATAACCTTTAACCACAAGCCTAGCTTTATATATCTCTACCTTATCATCGGCACCTATCTTCTTTTTGTAGATCTATTTACACCCAATTGGTATGATACCCCCAGGTGGACCTACTAAAGTCTAGACTTGGTACGAGTGCATCGAATCAATTTCTGACTTCATAGTATCTAATCATTTTTTGAAATCGATGTTAAACATCTCCTCGTCAAAGGTATTAGGATCATCAATATAACCTCTATCTCCCATACGGAACATTTCCTTTACTTCTTCCGTAAGCATATCCATGTACCCTTCAGAAGGTCAGAAGATCTTGCTAGATCTATGAGGTGGTAGAGGAACATCAACTACCAGCTCATGGATTATGGGTCCCTGCAGATTTATAGCTCTCGGCTCTTCAGAGATTTTCTCTTTGAGCTCCACTAACCTCCCACTACCGCGATCCTGGATAAATTATTTTTCTAAAAATATGACATTTCTACTCACAATCACATTATGGTCCTGTGAAAAGTAGAAGCAGTATCCCATGGATTCTTTTGGATACCCTATAAAGCGAGCTATAATAGATCTATCTTCCAACTTATCCGTCATCTGTCTCTTGACATAGGCCGAACATCCCCAAGTCTTGAGATAACCCAGACTTGACTTCTTACTAAACCATATCTCATATGATGTGGTAGGAATAGACTTTGATGGAACCCTATTCAACAAGTGAATGGCAGTTAACAAGGCATGTCCCCAAAAAAATAAGGATAGATTAGTGAAGCTCATCAAGGATCGGACCATATCCAATAGGGTCCTGTTCCTCCTTTCGGATATCCCGTTGAGCTGAGGTGTTCCAGGAGGGATCCATTGAGAGACTATGTCATTGTTCTTAAGATATCTCAAAAATTTTTAACTAAGATATTCACCTCCTCGATCAGATTGAAGAACCTTAATGGGTTTGCCTGTCTGCTTTTCTACTTCATGTCTGAATTTCTTGAATTTTTCAAAGGCCTCAGACTTGTGTTTTATGAGACACACATACCTATACCTAGACAGATCATCAATAAAAGTAATGAAGTAAGTATAACCATCCCTGACCTGCACATCAAATGGCCCACACACATCAGTATGTACTAGGACAAGTAGCTCTGTGGCCTTTTTCCCATATCCTATAAAGGATAACTTGGCCATCTTTTCTCGAAGGCAAGATTCACAAGCTGGATATGACTCAGGATTAAGAGAGCCAAGGATCCTATCTTTTTTCAGTTTGTTTATCCTGTCCTCTCCAATATGGCCTAGTCATGGTGCCACAAGTACTTTTGGTTAATCTCATCTCTGGATCTCTTTTGACCTACAGCACTCACTATTTGCTCATTTAGGTTCACATTCACACCAACATGTAAGTGATAAAGACTATCAATTAAAAAATCTCATGCAACTAATTTATTTCATAAATAAATAGAATAAAAATCTTTCTTGAAATAAATTTCAAAACCTTCCTGTACTAGCACAGACATGAAAATTAAATTTTGACTAGCTACAGGAACATAATAACAGTTTTTTAAATCTAATCTAACACTAGACGATAATCAAAGAAGGTAAGTGCCAACAACCTCTATAGCAACCTTTGCTCCATTGCCGACTCGAAGGATCATATCACCTTTGCTCAATCTCCTACTTTCTATCAGACCCTGTATTGAGGTACATATATGAGCACTCAAATCAGAGTCTAATACCCAACTAGAAGTAGAAGAAATCATAAGATTAGATTCTATTACAAGCATACCTTCGAAAGGTTTATCACCTATTTTGGTCTTTAGGCTCTCTAAGTATTTAGGACAATTTCTCCTCCATTGGCCTTCAACATGACAGTGGAAACACTTTCCTTTTGCCTCAGCCACCTTTGGACCATCCTTTTTAGGCTTGCCCTCTTTCTTTTGCTTCTTCATGGATTTAACATTCTTCTTTCCAGTAGACTTTTTTTTGGAAGAAGAAATCCGCTCTACAGCAAGAACAGTGCCTTTTGAACTCTTCAAGGTATCCTTCGTAGTAACTAATATGTTGATGAGTTTGGAAATAGTGTAGTCAAGTTTGTTCATATGAAAATTCATAATGAATTGACTATATGAACTGGTAAGAAATTGAAGGATCAGATCCATCTGTAATTCTTTTTGCATTTCTAGCCCGAGCTTTTCAAGCTCCTCAATGTCCTTGATCACTGTCATATTATGCTTAGGGACAGCTGTCCCTCGTGCATCTTCAGATTGAAGAGACTCTTGAACACTTTGAAGTACGCAGTACGGCTCTGCTCACCGTACAACTCTTGTAAGTGAGTGATCATGGCTCGGACAATGAGCATATGCTCGTGCTGGCTTTGTAACTCGTTTGACATAGACGCCAACACATAACACTTGACCCGACTGTCTTCATCCGTCCACTTCTCAAAAGCAGCTTTTTGCTCAGCAGTAGGATGGTTTAGTAGTACTATGGGATCTTGATCAAGAACATGGCTAAACTTTTCTGAGGTCAGGATAATCCTGAGGTTTCTAAGCTAGTCTTTGTAATTGGTACCAATCAAATGATTGATTTCAAGGATGCGGGCTAGAGGGTTTGAGGCTGACATTATGGTTTAACCGTGAGAGTAGATATTCAAGTTAGACTTTTGTACTTAATATTTATGTTTGCTTCGAAGAACTTTAAGATAAAAACAATGACTCCCACTAATTTATCAGATCCCTCCACTCTCCAAAAAAAAATAAAAATCCTAATATGATAATGGATTCCTAGTGAGTGCTGAGGTTCCACCGATGACATGCATCTCACCTAACAGTTATTGATAACATGCACACCGATGCGTAGGCAACTCTTTGCCCAGATGCTTCACTAAGCATGTTATAGCGACTTGGTCTCTAAGTCATGTGGGCTCACCTAATAGTTATTGCCTATACTTCTTAGTTAAGCCCGACCCACTGTTCACAAGCAGGTGCAAGGCCGTCATTGGGTCTCTCACCTAACAGTTATTGAGCCCAACCCCATCCTTATCCTGGAGCAACTCTTTGCTAATAGAGTAGTTGCATGTTCCCAATGCAACTGAACCACTGTAACCAGTCGAGAACAATCAACGCCGGTAGCACGCCCGCACATCTACAACGGTGGAAGACATATGGACTTAATATTTATGGAGAGGTTCAGATTTAAGTCTCATCTAATCAGTCATCATATGACCAATCTAACTGACATGGGCTAAATCAGATTGCTAAGCAACCTTATTCAAGACCCAATCTTCCAAATTGGTCAGGTAAGTAGAGATCAGTGGGGGTCCCCCCATTGCCTTCCTAAGATACCAATAAATTATTCAGATCAACTAATGGAACCACTAAATAACCATGCCTCATTAACTTACCTTAGACACCAATAGGTCAATTGATCAGAATTGGTTAGCTCTAGCAAATCAAGCTCAAACCAACGAGCCAAATTAGGTCCTTAGGTTAATCGATTCTACATATGAGATTCAATCGATTTGATCAACAATAATTGTATGATCATTAACTTAATTGATCTGACTCTTACCAACACTTGACTTGATTTGATTAATTACTTAATCAAGTTAGATCCATACGACTCAAATCAAAAATCTTAAATGCAATCCTATTATATGACCTAATTTATGATTTTTTCATGATCAAAACTCTCATGCACAAATACAAATTTTAGATTCTAAAGTCATATTTCAGATCTAAATTTATTGCATGAAAGTAAGTTTTAAAATATGAAAATAATTTTTAGATTTTAGCATACAAACATATATCATATATATGCATGTAAAATCAGATCTAAATAAAATTTTAGATCTTAACATGATATCATATATCTTATATATTAATCATGAATTAGATTAAAAATAAATTTATTATCTAAATATATAATCATATATCACATATATGAATCAAAATTTAGATCATATAAAAATTTTAGATTTTATGCATGCATCTATGTATCACATGAATATGAACTAGAACTCTTTCTAGATCAAAATTCAGATCTATGTATGCAATTATATATCAACTATATGTTCTAAAATTAAATCCAAAATCAAATTTTAGATTAGAAGATTCACCTATACATCTCATATACCAACAAAAAAATTGATTTTGAATCTTTTCAAAAATATGTATATCAAAATTCAGCATACGAAAACTCGTGGCTCTGATACCACTGTTGGAATTTGAGATTTGGTGCATGCATATATGTTTCAAAAACTTTATTTTCTAAACATCATAGTGGAGGATAAGATTAAAATATTTTTAATCAAAATTATGCATGCATAAAATCATAAAACCATATGGATCTATCTCATATGCTGAAATTGATATATGTTGAAATTCAGATTGTGATCAAATCACATACCTATTTAGCAATCTTTTTCTTCAAATCTGCATCTAAAAGAAAAAAATTTTCTCTTAGCCATACAAGCATCCAGCCTCTATGAGTATCTACTCAGGATCAGTCTGAAGTAATCTTCTTTAACCTGAATTTTGGTTCTCTCAAAATTCAGTCTGCTGAATTTGAACGAAGCCTGGATCGCGATCAACGCTTGATCTTTCTCTTTGATCTTCTTCTTTTCCTCTTCTCTAGAGTTTCTCCTTGCTTTGTATTGCTACAAAACATCAGCAACTAGTAAATTATGGGATGCCCAACACCTTGGCCGTGGAACTCCTTAGGACTCGCATCTCAAGGAATGAGCATGTAGAACACCCAAGAGAAGAGAAAGGAGAGGAAGAGAGGGCATGGGGAGAGCCTTTGGGCATGAGGGGCTGCTGGTTTAAATGCTCTAGGGACCTTAGGAGAGGTCCCTTTAAATAAACATGAAGATTAAATCCTATTCAATCACATAATAAAGTCCAACTTGCATTGGGTTTCCTATTAACTTAAGTTATCCAACTTACATTAGGAGACCCTTTAGGTGCCAATAATTGGGGCCCTTGCATCCATAATTAGACACCCCAAAATACACTCAAGAGATGCCCCATAAGAGAACTAAAAGTTCTCTAATCAATGGACATGCCCAACTTGATCAAATCAAGGTGGCGCTCAAAAATAACTATCAAAAAAATAATTAGGGACTTGCACCCTTAATTAATATGATCTATAACCTTAGACATCCAACAATTGGAGTCTCATAATCTTATTCATATAGGTTATTAGTAGATAATTAAGTTAGAATTATCTTATCAAATAAGTAATTCCAACTGAAAGAGAAATTGGGTCCAACTATGTACTAGCAAGGTTATCATGAACCCAATGGATTTTTCTAAATCCAATTGATACTTTATTAGCTCAATTGCTTATTCAAGACCTAATCTCTTTGTTGTGTGACCCCATAGATTCAATTCTATCTGATAGTGAGATATACAATGATCTCTATTATTGTATCATTGAAACTCTTTTCAATAGGTCGAAATAATTTCACTCTAACTCGGCAAGGATTGTCAATCCAAAATAATTCTGGTGAGCTCTCATAATCTATAATAATACCTAGCAGTATGTAATGATAACCCAATAGAACTAAAATAAATCTTTAGGTGTAGTTAACATGTGATTCAGTCCCACTATCGTGAGTCCCGACTAGATGGTAGGTCATGGATAAATCATCAAACCTCAACATTAGTCATATGATAGATTCGATTAGCTCAAGTCCAGTTATGACTTTTATAAAAAAAATTTCCATCAATCACACTATTATGGCCATAGATTCTTGGACATAGCCTTTCAAATCTCATAGGACTACTTCTCTCTATCAAGATCAATAGATCCTATCTTGATGCGCACCCCACTCTTACAGTGGACCAACTGTCGCCAACATCCACTATAAGGGCTCCCTGAGATCCATGTTTATGTGTCAGTCAAACTTTAGCAGCCTCACTATGAGCAGTAGTACCATCTCAAATCAAAGGATCAGTCACAAAACTACAGCATCGAGACAATCACTAACGATTGAATAGAAATCCAAGTGATCTCTCATATGATCACGCTCAATACTAGTTGTTCTCTAACAACCACCCATACTCATCATTCTGTGTCTCTACACAGTAGACCAGAGACTCATCTATCCTGAAAGAAGTGATTTGTGCATCAATCTATTTGGATCTATCACTGTCCTCATGATAATCTTATGATCGAGAGCATTTAGGAATTAAATACATGTCTCTAATTCTCAACACCTTGAGAATATGTATCGAAACTAATTCCATGGATGATTCAAGGACACATCACACTTGAATGAAAAAAAAAAATATTTTTTTATTGATCATATCAATATATTAAGTATAAAATTATGTTCTAAATTTATTACAATGTGTTAGCCATATTGACTTCTAAGACATACATCTAACAGTAGATGTATCTAGGTGTGTAGCTTCCAATTAAAAATCACTTGATCAAATCTGTCAAACTTACCTTAGATACCAAGTGGTTAATTAGTTTTGATTTGATCTACCAAAAGATTTGGACTCAACCATGGAGCCATGATCATGGTCCATTTATTAGGGTCAAACACATGGACTTGATCAAACTTCAACTATTGAGGTTGATCTAGAAAAATTCTGACCTAATCTAATTCAATACTTGATTAGACTTAACCAATTTCTCTACTTGGTTCATATGTATTTCTAATCCTAGGTCTAACCCATTAGAAAAACTTAATTCAAGCTAACCCTTTGCCCATCATTTTATGTGGTATCTTAATGATCTTCAATTCTCAAATCTAAATCATTCAAAGCTTAATTCAAAATTAAGTGTGTGAAATGTGTGTTTCAATCTGTAGAACTATTCTATTAGGATTTCAGATGAAGCATACCATATATTTCAATTTATAAAAATAATTTTCATAATATGTTTAACAATTAAACATACATGGGTATAATCTAAACTTTATATAAACATCTTATACATCATGATAACTTTTAGATCAATATCGATTACATCTTATGTAACATGCTATTCAGATTTAAAATAATTTTATATCTAAATTTATCTTATTATAATAAATCATAAATCATTTTAGATCTAATCTAAATATATTTATGATCCAAATAATACATAAAAATCTATTCACTTTTCTTCTTCATGAAATCAGATCACAATGACCACCCTACATGTCATAAGAGAATCCATCGAATATGCAAAAGAGATATTAATCTCTTCGATCTCTTAGGACCAAACGATCTGGTGATCTCATCAATCTGAGTAATAGGCTATTAAGATCTGAAATCTAATTTCATATATAATTACATCAACATGCAATTATTGACAAAATAATTTATGTCATGAACATATCCTTGATCTAATCAATCATGTTCATCATCTAATTTAATTAGATTTGATGCATCATATACATCATATCTGATCTGAAATATATCTTATACTGATTATAAAATATTAATTTTAAATTTGATATCATATAGAAAATTAATTAGATGCAAATATGAATGCATAAGGATTAAATTTTTGGTTAAATCTATTTTGATGTAGTGCTGATTTTTGATAGTGTTCAGATCTAAATATCCATCAAAATAGATCTTCTGTTATAACAAACTTATAACAACCTTAATCAATCAGTGATTAAGATTATCTAATCCAATCAAAATTAGATCAAAAATTTTATTTAAATAGATTTAAATTAGATTTAATATCTAACATAAAATTTTAATTATATACAATATATAAATAATTTAAAAAAATTTAGTTATGCATATATAAATCAAAAGCCTGCTCTGATATCAATTAAAGGGAAAGAAAATTGTTTCTCTTCGGATAGCTTAAGTTGCATCTAAAATTTTTTTACAAATCTATATGAATAAGGATCAAATTTTTACCTGAATAGTAGTGAAACTGGAGATCAAATCTTCAATAATCTTATCATAGCCCGACCCATGTAATGAATCCCAGCCTAGAATCAGCCAAAGCACAAACGAAAAAAAAAAAAAAGAAAACTGAGGAGAAGAACTCCTGAAGGGAGTCTTCTTCCTCCTCTCGTCGGCTCCCAATCAGAGTTGGAAGCGAGCTCCCTCCAGCTCTATTTAAGGAGGAGATCCCTCCTCTCTCCCTTTCACCAAAGATCATAAGCTCAGTCAGCGGCAATCACTGGAAAACCACCGCGGAAGACCCATCCCTGTGCCCATCCAATTGCTCACCGAAAAAGCCTCACCGACGTCGGAGGTAAGCCTGCTCCTCTTCCTCTCTTCTCCCCTTTCCTTCCCATGCCTATGTGCATGCTCGCCGGTGATCAGAGTTGTCGGATTTTATTTGCGAAAGAACCTCTATATTTTTACCATTTTTCTTTGATTACCGACGCCGGTGGTCACCGCCGACCATCAGTTTGGCCCTCCTAGTGTCGTTGAGTCGCCCCCCTCCTGCCGACGGCCGCCCCACGTCAGTTGCACCACCGACCGGCCAGCCAACAGGGGATTGTGAGATCCCCTGTTTTGGCCTAAAGGAACCCACAGGAAGAAGGAAGGAAAAGAAAAAGAAAAAGAAAAGAAGAAGAAGGAAAAGAAAAGAAAAAGAAAGAAAAAGAAGGAAAAGAAAAGAAAAAGAAAAGAAAAGAAAAGAAGGAAAAGAAAAGAAAAAGAAGGAAAAGAAATGAAAAAGAAATGAAAAAGAAAAAAAAGAAGAAAAATAATAATAATAATATAATAATAATAAATAGGATTTTCTTTCCTCTCTCTTCTGTGAAGAAAAAGAAAAAAAAAAGAAGAAAGAAAGAAAAGAAAGAAAAAATAAAATAAATTAATTAATAAATAATGATATAAATAATAAAATATGAGAAAGAGAGTTTCTCTCTCTTTCCTCTCTTCCTTCAGCCTGAACTAGTATTTTCTCTCTCTAAAATTGGACTTTATCTCTCTACTTTCTCTCTCTAGTTATTTCTCTCTCCTAAGATTTTTTAAAATTTTGAGAAGAATGATGATGAATTTAAACGATCCTCATGATGGATTTTTGATCTGTGATCGTCGGACGGCACACCGACATCCACTTGATCAGATCAGGTATTTTTTAGATTTTATTTCTCATGATTTTATTGAATTATCCATATGATAATTTCAGCATGATTTGATCTGATCGATCGAATTTGTTGAATCATATTGTCTGAAAAATTCAAGATGAGTTTTCTCTCTCTAAAATTTTTTCTCTCTAAAATATTCTCTCTCTTGATTGATTCTTTCTCTAAAAAGATTAGTGAATGAAGAAATTTTTATTAATAGTCCTGATCTGATTCTAATGAAGAACTCTATCCATGGTTGTCAGACAGCGTACTGGCACCCATCTTGATGAGACCATGAATCTTTAGATTTGATCATCCATGATTTCGATCTAGCCATGACTTGATTTGATCATGTTGATTTCATCAATCGAGATATTGGACCAATCGTAATATTAAATTGTGTCACCTGATCAATTCAAATTATACCTCATAAATTCTCTCTCCTCTGATTTTCTCTCTCCATTTGATTTTATGAAATCGATGAAGAAACTTGATCCTATCACTTCTTATCCGATTTGATCTGATAGTCAAACTTTGGATCATTTAAGTCCTAATTAGATTTTGATTAGATAAAATTAGATGATCGGACCCAATCTAAATCGTTGAAATATGGTATTCGTATTCTTTCTAATTATTGAAATTGATTCTGTATAGGATTGTGGATATTTGATCATGGGATATCGCGATATGATTGCGAACAGAATTTTTGAAGAAATTTATAGAATTATGTGGGTTTATGGAATGTATTTGAGGTAAATAATGTTTTATTTTTTTCTAAATTTATCGGCAAATTATAATGTTATTTTTCTGACATGATTTGTGAAACAATGCATGAATTGGATGAATGATATTTTGTTATAAAAATATCTTATTTGAAATGTTATGATGAAGCATGATTGAACATATTGATTTCATGATGCATTATATTGATTGATTTCGATACTACATGATTATATATTTATTATCGAAATTAGAATATGAAATATGATTTATGAAGAATTATAATATAAGAAATATTATGAATTGACAACCTGATTATGTAAAGGACCCCGCCAATGGGGGCATATATGTTGGCAATTGATTTGTCCTGAGGGTTCATGTCGTCAGAGAGACCAGCGACAAACCGCCAGAGAGACCAACAGTTCGAAGGACTTTACTGCCAGATGATTCGTAGCTCACCGCAAGAAGATATGCGATGTTATGACCCTACCATAGGGAAAATATGGTCATAGCTCATGGTTGACGAAAAGAATTTAAGAACGAAAGAAATTGAAATCTGAAAAGAAACTTGAATTTTTAAAAAAGGAATGAATTTGGCATGAATTATGTTGCATAATTGAAATTGATTTCGAATTGATGAACTCTAT
>NC_026001.2:39112040-39219299 GCF_000442705.2 Elaeis guineensis | reverse complement strand
ATGGCGGTAGGGGTGCCGAGCGATTATATCCCATGCAGACGAAGCAACAAAAGGATTAATTGTAAAGGTTCAATTATAAAATTTATCATGAATGTATTAGATTAGATCTAAAGGAATATTCATGATTTATTTTGATTGAGTTATTTTCTGTTATGTAATTAGCAATAGGATTGCTGTTTATGAAATGTGCTGATCCGTTTGTGAAATAAGTCAACACATTTGGTGAACAGAAAATAAAATCTTTCAAATTTAAAAATTATTTTTGAAATGCCAAACCCTGACCCATCAACCCTAATACTTAATTAAAAGAATTAAGTATTGTCTAGTTGGTCTAGAATTATGAATTAAGACCTAAGACAATTGCATAAACTTGTGGGTCAATGGGTTAGATGGATTAGGTCCATAATTGGGTTAGACCTAAGGTTAGCTTAAAGAAATAGATTAAATTAGAGTAATTGGTCAAATCTAATCAAAAGTTGAATTAGATTAGATCAAGGATACTCTAGACTCAACTCCAATAGTTGTAGTTGAATGGGTCCATGTCTTTAACTAGACCAAGATGGACTTAATTCATGGCTACATGGTGGAACCCTATTTACTAAGTTGATCAAATTAAAACTAATGAACCGGTTAGTGTCTAAGGTAAGTTCGGCAGTTTGACCAGTGGTTTTTAACTGGGAGCTACTCGCATTGATTCGATCTCTGACGAGTTAATGGCACATCCCTTCCACTGATCTCACTTACCTGGCCAACCTGGTGAGTTAGGTTTTAATTAGATCACTTGGTGATTAGGGCTCACCCATGTCATTAGGTAAATCAGTGTGACTGATTTAGGTGCTCCTAATGCCGGTTTTAATTAAATCTTTTTTAATCTGACTTGGTGAAGTTAGTGGGAGGATTGAAATTGGCTAGTTAATTTTTTTCTTCTATTCTTTAATAAAATCCTCAAAAATTATTAGGTCCCTAAAAATGATTAAGTTATAATGATAACTAAGTCATAGCCTCCCATTAAGTGAGTGATAATGAGTCCATTTGTTTAATAATCACTGGAGGCCCAAAGGCCTGGTGCTTATTGACTAATGAAATTATCATTCATAATATGATAATTTGGTTGAGTCTTTCTGATGGTGGTCAGGTTGGCCGGCCAAAGTCGGGCCTGATCATTTATAGGTCGATTCACCAAATCAAATCATGTTAATGGTTGGACCTAACCAAATCTTTTCAGTGGAGGCCAAAGCCTACTGATTAGGTTCTGGGGTAAAATTAATTACTAGAAGTTGTTTAGAGAAATAACTGGTTATGAACCTACCCATAGATGCACATGGATTGACCAACCAAAGTTGGGCTCATGGGTGGTCTGTGTGGATTCTAGTACCCACTAAGAATTAGAGTAATTCTTCGAATTGGAGGTTGAGGCTACCAGTTCGTAAAAATACTGAGAGAAACTTTAGACTAAAGTCCAATCTTTAGTATTAATAATTTATGTACTAATAAAGGTCTGGTTTTTTTTATGTAGCTATGGCCACTACCCTGTCGCTCCGATGTTATTAGATAATGACAAGCTCATGGGACCTAATTTCGATAGCTGGTATCGAAAATTAAAAATCATCCTTGAGCATGAGCGGATCCTTTATGTAGTAATGGATCCGACACTTGAGGAGCCAGCCCCGAACGCTAGAGGACGGTCTGAGATACTTACCAGAAGTGGCTCAACGATCGCACCACCGTTCGGTGCATAATGCTGGGCAATGAATGATGAGTTCAGCCGTAGGTTCGAGAATGCCCAGCCGCAGGAGATGCTTCAAATATTGAACGACTCCTTTGGCATGCCTGACGATGTTGAAAGGCACAAAACTAGTTGTGCCATTTTCAATGCTCGGATGAGGGATGGGACCTCAGTCACTGATCATGGACTGTACATGATTGAAATGATTGAGCGTCTAAGTAAATTGGGCTTTCCCTTGCAGAAGCAGCTCGGAAAGGATGCGATCCTTAATTCTTTGCCCAAGTCCTTCCTCCCCTTCCTTACTCATTTTCGGATGACAAAGCCTGCAGTGAACTATCATGGCTTGTTGGGGTTGCTGCAGAACTTTGAGAAGGCCACCAGCTCCATAAGGAGTCGGTGAATGTTGTGGGAGGGTCTTCTTCTGATCGTCGACCCTTTGAGAAAGGGAAGAAGAACAAGAAGAAGAAGAATAAGAAGGTGCAGCCGCATGCTGGGATGTCAGCACAGGGTCAGATCAAGAAGCGCAAGCTCGACTTGAGCCAGGCAGAGTGCTTCTTTTGCAAGAAATAGGGGCACTGGAAGAGTAACTGTCCTCTATACATTGCCTCCCTGGACCCGAACAGGCCGAAGAAGAAGCAAGGTAATTATATGATAACACCTTGCAACTTTTTCATTTGTGATACTACTGCTGGGTATTGGATACCGAAGTCCTTATCATATCTGTAATTGATACAGGATCTGCAGGTCAATAGGAGATTTGATGAAGGCGAGAGGTTTCTGAACGTTGAGATGGAAGCAAAGTTTCAGTTCTAGCTTTAGGAATCATGAACCTTGTAATCAACTCTCGTAATGTAATTCTGAGTGAATGTCACTATTGTCCAAGTTTTTTATCAAATATTATTTCTGTAGGCCTTTTGGCCATGTACAGTTATGAATTTTTAATAAAAAAAAATGTTTGCAATATCATTTTGAATGGTGTTATAATATTTGTTGGACAACTAAATAATAGAATTTACTTACTATCACAGCCTGTTAATATGGTTCAAACCTCCGGTAAACGCCCTAGAATGGATAATATGTCAGAAGTCTACCTTTGGCACTGTAGGCTAGGTCATATCAATAAGAACAGGATAAATAGGTTGGCTCAAGAAGAATTTTTGAAGTTGGTGATTGTGAATCACTTCCAACCTGTGAGTCCTGTCTTCTAGGGAAGATGACCAAGTCACTTTTTACTGGAAAAGGTGAGCGAGCCAGTGAACTCTTGGGTCTGGTACATTCTGATATATGTGGATCCTATTGGAGCATGATCTCAGCTCCTCCTACGGACCTTGGGTGCAGCGGAACTAGCAACGAACAGATCTGGAGACTCCTGGACACGATCCAAGGCCCTTGACGAAATCAGCCTGGTTGCTGTCTTCTTCGTCAGCCTTTCATTCCAGATGAAGAACTCCTCTGAAATTACCTCTAAAAAATCCAAGATCTGGTACCCAACTAGATCAGACCTGGACTGAGGTCTTCCAATTCGTAGATCTCAAATTAGGATGTTCTAGATAGGGAAGAAGAAAGATGGAGACAGACCTTGCAGATTTATCCTGCTGCAGCCTTTCTTGTAGATCTGTTGATGGAGATCTCACCCGCACCTCAAACGACCTCAGATCAACTCCAGATCTGAGACAAACTTGTATCAACCTCTTCTCAAGGGATTCCAGATCCTAGACCTGATGCTTGGGTGGCTGCAAGAGAGGAGGGGAGCAATCTGGTTGGCGGCTGCAAGGGGGAAGGGGCTTGCACCTCCTTGCTTTTCTTTTTTTTTTAGGA
The DNA here is from genome assembly GCF_000442705.2 of Elaeis guineensis. Lineage (NCBI taxonomy): Eukaryota > Viridiplantae > Streptophyta > Magnoliopsida > Arecales > Arecaceae > Elaeis > Elaeis guineensis. The sequence goes on along the minus strand of NC_026001.2, from coordinate 39,215,755 downwards.
CCTGGCGACAAGAAACCCTAGGGTTTCTTGCTCCTGGGGCATGGAGAATTGCTGGAGAGAGAGAGAGAAGAGAGAGAGAGACTTGGGAGAAAGAGTTGTCTATTACCTTCAAACCTATACAAGTACATGTATATATAAACACCGGGTCAAGTGACCCAAACCCAAAACTCTCTTGACCAACTCTATGGGAGATTAGGTTAACCCAAGCCCATGTACACCCATGACTCGACCTAATCTCACCTATCCTAAGCCCAGACCTGGCCCATAAAGAGTTGGTCCCTTGAGGCCCACATAACCTAGTCCTCAAGAACCCGAAAGGCCCACAGCCTTTCAACCTAGGGCCCAACTAGCCCTAGAGCCTCCATGAAGCCCTCATGAATGATGGACCTTGGCCTTAGCCTTGATCCTCTGGGCCTTGGGCATACCACCTGGATCACAACAATCTCTACCTTAGTGTCCCAAGGCCTCAACCAGCTCCACTCTGTCCATCAGCCGAATCAGCTCAACACATCTTGAAAGCTGTCCCATGGAAGTACCTTCGTAAGTGCATCAGCTAGGTTCTCTTTGGTGTGTACCTTTACCAGCTCTACCTCACCATCCTCCACAAGCTCCCTGATCCGATGATACTGAATGTCGATGTGCTTTGTCCTTGCATGATAGACTGACTTCTGTGCTAATAGAAGTACACTCTGACTGTCACAGTGCACTCTAATGTCCTCCTGAGTAAGGCCCATCTCCGTCAACAAACCCTTTAGCCAAATTGCCTCCTTAGCTGCTTTTGTCAGCCTGATGTACTCCACCTCTGTAGTGGATAGGGTCGTGATAGGTTGCAGACTCGATCTCCAAGAAATAGGACCTCCATACAGGCTAAAGATGAAGCCTGCGTAGACCTCCGGGTATCCACATCTCCATCGAAGTTTGCATCTACATAACTGCCAATCAGCCCCTGAGCCTCCCTGAACATGTCAGAGTATCCCACTACACCTCCTCACTGTCCGTAGTAGATGCCAACTCCAACTGAACCCGCCAGATATCTGAATATCCACTTCAGAGCTCTCCAGTGCTCCCTGTCAGGCTGCGTCATGAACCTGCTAACCTGACTCACTGCATGAGCGATGTCTGGCCTACAACAGACCATCACATACATCAAGCTCCCAACTCCTAAAGCATAAGGAACCTTCTCCATCTCCAGAGCCTCCACCTCAGTCTGTGGTGCCATGGTCTTCGAGAGTCTGAAGTGACCGACAAGTGGCAGCTCCGCCGGCTTTGCTCCCTTCATCTCGAACCTCTCTAAGACCTTCTATATGTAGCCCCCCTGAGATAGATGCAGCACCCTCCGGGCTCGGTCTCTGAAAATCTCCATGCCTAGGATCTTCCTTGCAAGGCCCAAATCCTTTATCTCAAACTCCCGAGATAAGGATGCCTTCAGATCCTGCACAACCTTCCTACTCTTGCATGCTATAAGCATGTCATCCACATACATGAGTAGGAACACCCTAGAACCATCCTCAAGAGATTGAACATAAACACAGGATCAAACTTGCACCTGAAAAGTCCAATGCTGCGCACATAGGAGTCGAACCGCTTGTACCATTGCCTCGGCGACTGCTTCAGCCCGTACAGGACTTCTGCAACAGACAAACCTTTCCCTCTGATCCTGGATCCTTGAAATCGGGTGGCTACTCTATGTAAATCCTCTCCTCCAAATACCCATGGAGGAACGCCGTCTTGACATCCATCTGCTCCAGCTCTAAATCTGAGCTGCTACAATGCTCAACAACACTCTGATGGAAGTATGTCTGACGATGGGAGAGAAGACCTCGCTGAAGTCGATGCCTTCCTTCTGGGAGTATCCCTTGGCCACTAACCTCACCTTGAATCTGATACCTCCCTGCTCTGAAGGCCCTTCCTTACGACTGTAGACCCATTTGCAACCAATGGGCCTCTTCCCCTGTGGCAACTGCACCAATCGCCACGTCTGGTTCTTGTGGAGAGACTGCATCTCCTCAGACATTGCCTGATCCACCGCTCTCTATCCTGACTCTCAATAGCCTTCTGATACATATATGGGTCTCCATTCGCTGTCACCAGGGCATATGACAGCATCTCCTCGAAGCCATATCGATCCAGTTGCCTGATTGTCCTCTTGGGCTTGTATAGGGCAACACCAATATCAGTCCTCGGTCCAACTCGCTCCTGCTGGACCTCTCCGCCTCGATCATCCGTCTAAGTCCTCTCCACCTGTGGAGACACCTTAGGTAGGTTCTCCACCTAAATGTCATGTCCTCCCGTAGTACCTGCAAGAGGCAAAATCAAAGAGGTTAGCTGTCCACAGTGCCCTGCTGGACCTCCTGCTCCTACTGCTCCTCCATACCTACTCGCCTCCGTAGGACTGACTCATCAAAAATCACATCCCGACTAATGATGACCTTCTTTTCCAAGGGATCCCACAGCCTGTATCCCTTGACTCCTCACGGATAGCCTAGAAATACCGTCTTGCATGATCTGGCATCTAGCTTGCTCCGCTCACCAGCTCCAATGTGCACATAGGCCGTGCACCCAAATACCCGTAGATGGCCCAGCCCAACTGTCCTCCCAGACCACACCTCCTCTGGAAGCCTGCCATCCAACCTGGTGTGAGGTGACCGATTGACCAAGTAACCCGCGCGTCTACTGTGTCAACCCAGAACTCCTTTGGAAGCCCTGCCTGCAGCCTCATGCATCGTGCCTTTTCCAGAAGTATTCTATTCATCCTCTCGGCCACCTCATTCTACTATGGAGTCCCTTAACTGAGAAGTTCTCCTGATCCCACACTCCTCACGGTAGTCCTGGAACTCTCTGCTGGTGTACTCCCGCCATTGTCTGACCTCAGACACTTCATGCTCCTCCCCTGCTCCTCCACCTCAGCTCTCCAGATCCTGAACTTGGTGAAGACCTCTGACTTCTCTCTCATGAAGTAAATCCAGAGTTTCTTGAGAAATCATCAATTAGGGTCATGAAGTATCTGACCCCATTCCTAGCTAAAACTGGGGCTGGTCCCCACACATTCGTGTACTAACTCCAGAGGGGCTGCACTGCGGGCTGTACTGATGTTGAACTGAACTCTCCTCTGCTTTTCCATCTGGCAAGGCTCACAGATCTCCCCTGTAGCACCATCCTCCAAATCAGAGATGAGTCCTCTCCTGCTCAACTCCCTCAGCCCCTTGTCACCCATGTGGCCTAGGCGGTAGTGCCACATCCTGTAAGCCCCCTGCTGGTCCTGTGCTGCAGCTGCTGCATCAGACTCTCTGGTCACCACAGATCCCTCCATGCGATAGAGGTTATTGTCCAACCTCCTACCTCTCATCACTACCATAGCTCCATTGGAGAGTTCAGTACTCCGCTTCTAGCCCTACTGCTGAAGCTATATCCACTGCGCTCCAAGTAGCCTAGTGACATCGGATTCTTTTCCAGCTCTGGGATGTGCTTTACATTTGTCAATGTTCTCACAATCCCATCAAACATCCTCACCCTGACTATCCCTATCCCAGCTACCTTGCAAGGATGATTGTCGCCTAGTGTCACTGATCCCTCATCTGTCTTGGTGTATGTCGCAAACCAAGACTTGTGTGGTGTGTAGTGATGTGAGCACGCAGAGTCTAGTGTCCACTCCTCTGTGTAATGCCTGTGACCATCTGATACCATAAGTAGATCATCCTCCACCTACTGCCCAGCAATGCACTCATGATTCTGAGCCACTTCTTTCTCCCTTCTTGCTCTTCCATAGTGGACATTCTCGCTTGAAGTGCCCAACTCATTGCACTTGAAGCATTTCATCTCTTTCTTTCCCTTCCTGGACTTGGACCACCCCCTGGACTTGCTTCTGCCTCTGCCTCTACCTGTCCTCTCCCCTACTGCCAAACCCTCCTGGGGAGCCCGATCTCTGGTCAACTTTTTCTTTTGCTCATTAGACCTCAGCACCGAGACCATGTCCTCATATTCCAGAGTCTCCTTGCCGTAGAGCAATGTAGTCACCAAAGAGTCATATGATCCTGGCAGCGAACACCAAAGCAACAGGGACTTTCCTCCTCATCCAACTTCACCCCGATATTCATCAACTCCGTGCAAAACTGGTCAAACCTCTGAATGTGGCCAATCACATCAGATCCCTCGTACATCCGAAGACTGTACAACCTTTTCTTCAGCATTAGCTTGTTGCACATATTCTTCCCCATATACATGGTGTGCAACTTCGACCAAAGATCCTTCAGGGTCTTTTCTTCAGCACCGAATACAACACCGCATCCACCAAACATCCTCTGATCACCGAGCATGCTTTCTTCTCTAACAATGCCCACTGTCTATCTGTCATTCCCTCAGGCTTCTCATCCAAAGCCTGATCCAGATCTGCTTGCACCAGAAGATCCTCCACCCAGATTTTCCACATGAAAAAATTTTCTTGCCATCAAACTTCTCAACATCAACCTTCATATTGCTGCCCATGACTGGATCCAAGCCAAACGAGCAATATAAAATCAAGAAGTGTAGAATATACCTTGATGGTACCTTGCTGAAAATTTTCGGCACTTGGATCTTCAACTTCTCACGCTTGGAACCGCTTCCTCACCACCGTGGCTCTGATACCAACTATTGGAGCACATTTTTAGCTCCTCCCACAGACCTTGGGTGCAGCAAAACTAGCAATGAACAGATCTGGAGACTCCTGGACATGATCCAAGGCCTTGACGAAATCAGCCTGGTTGCTATCTTCTTCGTCAGCCTTTCATTCCAGATGAAGAACACCTCTGAAATCACCTCTAAAAAATCCAAGATCTAGTACCCAACTAGATCAAACCTGGTCCGTGGTCCTCCAATTTGTAGATCTCAAATCAGGCATTCTAGATAGGGAAGAAGGAAGATGGAGACAGACCTTGCAGATCTGTCCTGCTGCAGCCTTTCTTATAGATCTGTTGATGGAGATCTCACCCGCACTCAAACGACCTCAGATCAACTCTAGATCTGAGAGAACTTGTATCAACCTCTTCTCAAGGGATTCTAGGTCCTGGACCTGATGCTTGGGTGGCTGCAAGAGAGGAGGGGAGCAATCTGGTTGGCGGCTGCAAGGGGGAAGGGGCTTGCGCCTCCTTGCTTTTCTTTCCTTTTAGGACCTGGCGGTAAGAAACCCTAGGGTTTCTTGCTCCTAGGGCATAGAGAATTGCTGGAGAGAGAGGGAGAAGAGAGAGAGAGAGATTTGGGAGAAAGAGTTGTCTATTACTTGGCTTCTTCAAACCTATACAAGTACATGTATATATAAACACCGGGTCAAGTGACCCAAACCCAAAACTCCCTTGACCAACTCTATGGGAGATTAGGTTAACCCAAACCAATGTACACCCATGACTCGACCTAATCTCACCTATCCTGGCCCAGACATGGCCCATAAAGAGTTGGTCCCTTGAGGCCCACATAACCTAGACCTCAAGAACCGAAAGGCCCACAGCCTTTCAACCTAGGGCCCAACTAGCCCTAAAGCCTCCATGAAGCCCTCATGAATGATGGACCTTGGCCTTAGCCTTGGTCCCTGGGCCTTGGGCACACCACCTGGATCACAACAGACCCATGAGCTCAAGTGCAAGAGGTGGATATTTCTACTTCATAACCTTTACAGATGACCTATCGAGGTATGGGTATGTCTACTTAATGAAGCATAAGTCGGAGTCATTTGAAATGTTCAAACTATTCCGAAATGAGGTAGAAAAATAAATTGGAAAGTATATTAAAACTCTTTGATCTAATCGAGGAGGTGAATATCTTTCCAATGAGTTTCTGACATATCTTAGGGAGAATGGGATTCTCTCTTAGTGGACTCCTCCTGGAACACCACAGCATAATGGGGTGTCGAAAGGAGGAATCGGATTTGTTGGACATGATTCGATCCATGATGGGGTTTGCTGGTCTGCCGATCTTCCTCTAGGGATATGCGCTCGAATCGACTTGTTACCTTCTAAATAAGGTTTCGAGTAAGTCTGTAACCAAAATGCCATATGAGATATGGACAGGACGTAAACCAGTACTCTCGCACCTTAGGGTTTAGGGGTGTCCGGCTTATGTTAAACGTTTAATTACGGACAAGCTTGGACCTAGGTCTGACAAGTGTTATTCCATAGGGTACCCAAAAGAGACCAAAGGGTATTATTTCTACCTAGCTGATGAGTAAAAGGTATTTGTCAGCCTTAAGGCAATCTTTTTGAAAAGGAGTTCCTTGGTGAAGGGACTGTTGCCTCTAAGGTCGAACTTGAGGAAGTTCGATAGGTAGAAAAACTGACACAATTGCTGAACTTGAACCGGATTTGGTTAGATCAGATCTGGAGCCCATTGTTCCTGCACCCTTAAGGCGGTCTGGTAGAGTATCACATCAACCAAACAGATACTATGGTTTCTTGGTCTGGATGGCGATCCTATCAAACTTGATGAAAACGATGAGGATCCGATCACCTACATGGATGCAATGCAGAGACCTGACTCTGAAAAATGACTAGAGGCCATGAAATCCGAAATGGAGTCCATGAAGGTCAACGATGTGTGGACATTGGTTGACCCACCCGAAGGAGTAAAACCTATAGGGTGTAAGTGAGTCTTCAAGAGGAAGAGGGGTGCAGACGGAAAGGTGGAGACCTATAAAGCCCGTCTGGTTGCCAAGGAATATCGTCAATATTATGGTATAGACTATGACGAGACATTTTCTCCTATGGCAATGCTCAAATCCATTCAAATTATGCTTGCAATAGCTGCCCATCTGGACTATGAAATCTGGTAGATAGATGTGAAGACAGCTTTCCCAAATGAAGAGCTGGACGAAGAGGTGTATATGATACAACCTAAAGGGTTCACATCCACAGATGAGTCTAAGGTGTGCAGGCTACAGAGGTCCATTTATGGACTTAAGCAGGGATCTCGGAGTTGGAACATACGTTTTGATAGGACGATCAAAAGTATGGCTTCGTTAAGAACAGAGAAGAGCCCTGCATTTATAAGTGGGCTAATGGTCCAGTAGTGGTATTTCTTGTATTGTATGTGGATGACATTCTCTTAATCGAGAATGATGTCCCTACATTACAAGGAATAAAGATTTGGCTGTCGTCACAGTTCTTCATGAAGGATCTGGGAGAAGCTTCCTACATCCTAGGGTTAAGAATCTATAGGGATAGATCTAAAAGTTGCTTGGCTTATCCCAGTCCATGTACATTGATACTATGCTGAAGAGGTTCAGCATGGAGAATTTCAAGAAAGGCTATCTACCGATAGGCCATGGAATTTCACTCTCGAAGAGGGATTGTCCAACAACACCTCAAGAGAGAGAGCGTATGTGTAGAATTTATATGCTTCGACAGTGAGATCTATCATATACGTCATGATATGTACATGACCAGATGTGGCATACTCACTAGGGGTAGTGAGTAAATACCAATCTGATCAAGGGAGAATCATGGAAGGTTGTTAAAACCATCCTGAAGTATTTAAGAAATACTAAGGACCAGTGGCTTGTTTATGGTGAATTGGACTTGAGACTTATGGAGTTTACAGACTCCAGTTTCCAGTCTGATCACGATGACAGCAAGACTGTGTCGGATTTATTTTTACCCTTAATGGTGGGGCTGTCTGTTGGAAGAGTTCCAAGCAGCACACTATGGCTGATTTAGTTTGCGAAGCAGAATATGTCGCTACATCAGATGCTGCCAAAGAAGCCGTGTGGCTGAGAAAATTCATCATCGAGCTCGAAGTAGCACCCTCCCTTATTGGTCCAGTTCTACTCTATTGTGACAGTTCTGGAGCCATTGCTCAGGCGAAGGAACTGAAGGCACACCAGCGGACGAAGCATATTCTGTGCCGCAACCATCTCATCCAGAAAATCATAGATCGAGGTGACGTCGACCTTCAAAAGATCGACGGAAAGGAGAACCTGCCTAACCCATTCACTAAAGCCATTACGGTGAAGGAGTTCGATGACTTCAAGTCGAAGATGGGTATTAGATACTGCACCGATTGGTTTAAGCCAAGTAGGAGATTGTTGGGAATAGTGTCCCAAAGCCAATTGTCAGCCTATTGACGGTTGTGCTCTTTCTTGTATTAGTATATAAATTATAAATAAATAAAAGTTATTTTGATATTTTTCATCACAAATTGTTTCATCTTCTAATGAACTCCTGTGTTGTGGTGAAGTCCTTAGGACTATTTAGACTCGACATAGGAGGATTTGTCGTTTAGTCCTTAAATCTGTTCATGACCATATGATATGTTGTTACCAAGGACAACGACATTTATCAAGCATAGGTCATTGTGTGCCATATGGGTTGGTTGTCCTCTTAACCAAAGAGTGTGGAGACACTGGTATGGCATACAGGTGAGATGTAAGGATACATCTACACTAAATGTGACCGACTTCGGAGCTTTTTCTACTGTCAAGATTTGCTCCGATAGGATATGGGTATAACTATCCCTCCGACTTGAGACTACCACGGTGATTGCAAGCAACTCACTGCACTTAGGCACTAGACTTCCTGAATTTTTAATTCAGTGACGGAAGGCTGCTGGGTGTAGTCAAGTACTTGACTTGTCGGTGCATGTGTCAAGATGGGATTGACCACTCCAGTTCAGGAGTTGTGTACAGTCGTGTTTCAATTTAGAAAATCTTGGCCAGGGTAGTCCAAGTGAGGAGTCACAGGACTATTTGAGTTGAGCACGATTCGGATGATCTAATCAGGGTTGACAGTTTAACCCTGAGTCATCCTATACACAGAGGTCAAAAGGAATGAATTATACAGTAACCATATTCGCATAGGTTTTGAGTGTTGCAATTATAACTATTTGACCTATCCGGATGTCGGGTACCATTGCTAGATGGTCACTTCGATTAGTACAGGAATTGGTTCCTGTGCTATCGATTTAGGTTTGAACCTGTGGGGTCACACACATTAGAAGTTCCTATCTGATCTGATGGCTGGTGAAGAGTCCCACTGGACTGGGACTCTTCGACCAAGAGTCCTAATGCTTGGGGACTCTGAGTGCCACTTGTGTGGATAATGATAAGGTTGGTTGGCCATTCAAATTCAAATAATGTTTGAATTTGAATGGGCAACTAGTCCATTCGCCACCTTATCCTTTTATGCACCCCATTCTCTACACGAAAAAAAGTTTCTCGTGTAAACTCTCCACGCACAAAGAACCCATGCCACTTCTCTTCTCACACCTTGAGTGGATAAGGATAGGTTGGTTGGCATTTGAATTCAAATTCGATTTGAATTCAAGTGAGCAACCACCTAGCTTTATCCTCTCACGCGGTGAAAACGCTGAAAAGATGCGGTCTTGCACCATTTTAAAATGAGAGAGAAGGTGGGGCATGTGAAAATATGATCCTAGAGAGAAAGGGTGGCGTGAGAAAGGTTCTGTGCATGAGAAAAGAAAAGAAAAGAAGAGAAAAGAAAAGAAACAGAAAGGGCACAGAGTTTTTCTGAGAGTACCCTAGGGTTTCTGCCTAGGGTTCGGAAAGTGAGAAGGTGAGCTACGAGTGTCATGAGCCCACCAAACTTCAGAGAGAGCTTCATCAACTTCTCTACTATCTCTGTTGATGATCTGGAGCATCTGAGGAGTTGACAGATACTGATCGAAGGAGTTCGATCAGCATCAGTCGTTGAAAGAGTTCTGCAACGAACTAGCATTCGTGAGGAGTCGATCAGATCAGGAGCTTCATGTGGATGATCTGTAGAGGCCAGACATACTGTGTGACTGTATTGTGATGATCAGACCATCCCGATGATGATCGACTACCTGCACAAGGTAATGTGTTCTGAACACATAACAGTAAAATATTTACTGTAGAATTCAAAATTTTAAATTTAAATGCATGCTATATATATCATATTTAGATCCTTGTGTAGGGTTAATACATACTAATTAATTAGATTAATTAATATTTTTACTATAAAATTATAATTTTGAAAAAGTTTTAAAATTATCATTTTACCCCTGCACTAAAATTTTCACATAAAGCCTGTCTAGTTGTCAAGGATTACCATCAGCATTATGGTATTGACTATGATAAAACGTTCTCTCCTGTGCCAATACTCAAGTCCATCCGAATTATGCTTGCTATTGCTGCACACTTAGATTATGAGATCTGACAGATGGATGTCAAAACCGCTTTCCTTAATGGAGAGCTGGAAGAAGAGGTGTATATGATATAACTTGAAGGACTCACATCCACAGATGAGTCAAAAGTGTGTAAGCTAAAAAGATCTATTTATGGACTTAAGCAAGCATCTAGGAGTTGGAATATGCATTTTGATAAGATGATTAAAACGTATGACTTCATTAGAAACGGAGAAGAGCCTTGCATCTACAAGTGGGCTTCTGATTCTGTAGTCATTTTCTTTATACTGTATGTGGCTGACATACTGTTACTAGAAAATAATATTTCAGCTTTGCAGAGTGTGAAGCTGTGGCTATCATCATAGTTCTCTATGAAGGACTTGGAGAAATATCCTACATCCTTGGGATGAAGATCTATAGGAATAGATCTACAAGGATGCTTGGACTATCCTAATCCACGTACATTGATACCTTGTTGAAATGGTTCAACATGGATAATTTCAAGAAAGATTATCTTTTGATAGGCCATGAAATTACTCTTTTCAAGAAAGATTGTCCGACAACTCCTGAGGAGAGAGAGCTCATGAGTAGAAAACCATATACTTCGACAGTGAGATCTTCATGTACACTGTGACATGTACAAGCCAGATGTGGCCTATTCACTAGGGGTAGTGCGTAGGTACCAGTCTAATTTGGGTGAAAAATATTGGAAGATTGCAAAAGCAATTCTTAAGTATTTGAGAAATACTAAAGACTAATGGCTTATCTATGGAGACACTGATCTGAAACCTGTGGGATATACTGATTTCAATTTTCAATCAGATTGTGATGATAGTGAAAGTGTGTTAGGCTACGTATTTACTCTGAATGGAGGAGTAGTTTGCTGGAAGAGTTTCAAGCAACATACTATGATCGATTCTATTTGTGAAGCGGAATACATTGCTACATCGGATGCTGCAAGGAGGTGGTGTAGTTGCAAAAGTTCATCAGTGAGCTGGGAGTTACACCTTTCATTGATGGCCCTATGTTGCTATACTGTGATAGCTCCAGTACCATAGCTCAGGTGAAAGAACTCAAGTCGCACCATCGCACCAAGCATGTTCTACGCCACTATTACCTGATGTGAGAGATCATGAACTGTGGTGACGTCAAACTTTAGAAAATCGATGAAAAGAAGAACTTAACCGATCCCTTCACTAAAGCTCTCAGGATCAAAGAGTTCGATGACTTCAAATGAAAGATGGGTATAAGATACTGCCCCGATTGGCTTTAGTCCAAGTGAGAGTTGTTGAAAATTATGTCCTAAAATCAATCGTGTGATGATTGAGTTCATCTTTGTATATGAATTATTATTTAATAAATAAAAATTATTCTGATATTTTTCATCACAAAGTAACATCTTTCTTGAACTCTTGTGTTGTGATGAAGTCCTTAGAACTATGCTAGTGTACGATAAAGAGAGAATTTATTATATAATTCTTAAACATGTTCGTAATCAAATGATACGTCATTACAGGATGATGATGTTTATCGAGTGAAGGTCATTGAGTGCCATATGGGTTGGTTGTCCTTTTAACCAAGGAGTGTGGTGACACTAGTATGGCATATAGGTGAGATGTAGGGGTACATCATCACTGAACAAGTGACTCACCTGCTGAGCATTCTACTATCAAGAACTACTCGTGAAGCACATGGATATAAGTATCCTTTAGACCTGAGATCACTATAGTGACTTACAAGCAACTCTCTATGCTTTGATGTCGGACTATCTAGATTTTTAATGCAGTGACGGAAGGCTACTGGATATAGTTTAGTACTTGCGAAGTCTGTATGTGGATCAAAATGGGATTGACCCCTCCGAATTATTAGAGTTGATGTATCACTGTATTTTAATTTAGTAAAGCCTTGATCAGGATAATCCATGAGATGGATTTGAAAGGTTGAAATTTAATGCAGATGAAGCAATCTCGGTTGACAGTTAATCTGAAACCATCCTAGAGCATTCAGGGTCAAAAGGATGAATTATGTGGTAACCATGTGTATGGATTCTAAAATATTTTTTTGTGATAATTCTACCTATCTGGATGTCAGAAACCATTACTAGATGGTATCTCGATGAGTACAGAAATTGATTCCTATGCTACCGGTTTAGTGTTTGAACTTATGGAGTCACACACATAAGTCAGACAAAGTAGAAAAGAATTGGCCTATATTTATATATCTAATTTGAAAGTACTAGACTTGATTGAATAGATAAGCTACCTTGATAGAGAATTAAGTTATGGGTCAAATGGGATTGAAGAGTTGACTATGTCTAGCTAGCACTACACATAAGGTTCAGGTTCAATCTCGGAGATGAACAGTTTTAGATCTATGATTCATGGAGTATATGAAAGATTGAATTTAAGTACTGATTAATTTTAGATTAGATCTGAATTAATTAGTCTCAAATTGGATCCAAAATCTAAGTTAGACTTGATATAAAAGTCCTAAAGAGTTTGAGATTGACAGTCTTTTGAAATTATTTCGAACCAGTTTCAAATTAGATTCGAATTGAACATGTTTTGGATGAGATATGAGTATTCCTACTTGCACTGAGAATACCCTCCGATGTAGGCTAATCAACACCAGATATGAAGTTGGTTTGGGACATCCCATGTGGGTGAGGGAGTGGGTGTTGATTGTCTTATATGATGGCAATTCTATCTCATGTGGAAATCCTTCTTTCATGAGTATTGGATCAATTCAAATCAAATTTGAGTTAGAAGTTCTACTCTCATTGGGTCATGAGAATCATCTATAAATATAGAGAGTCTCTACCTATGGATGCATAGTAAACAAATCAGATTGAGAGAAGAGAGAGAGGCGTGTGAAGAGAGAGGTCCTCAATCTTCTCCTAGATCTCTCTCTTTATTGCTGCCTCCTCTCCTTGGGCGTGGATCCTTTTTGGGCATCCCATCTGCTGGTGTGAGGTATCACACTAGCACATCTCCTCCCTCATTTGGTTGGCTTGCAAAAATAATTGGATTGGAGTTCATCCCATTTTCCTACGGCGTCTGACGTACATGCGAAGTAGAGGGTCTGCACATCCAGGCCTCCATGAAGGTTTAATCCAGATAAATTAAGATTTGATCTTTGGTTCCACTGCTAATTAGGTAAGAATTTGATCCTTAATTATATAGATGAATAAAAGAATTTTTAGATGCAACCTGAGCCTTCCTAGGAGAAATAGTTTCTTTCCCTTCAGTATCCTCCTCTGACACTTATTTTCATAGGTTTGCATACATCAGTATGTATTAGACCTAGGATATCACTGGCTCTTTCACCTTTTTTTTTAAAAGGTGACTTAGTCATCTTACCAAGTAGGTAGGATTCGCAGGTTGGCAATGATTCACAATCATCTATTTCAAAAATATGTTCTTTGATCAACCTATCAATCATACTCTTGTTCACATGACCAAGCCTATAATGCCAAAGGTAGGATTCACTGATATTATCTAATTTAGGATGTTTACTGACTGTATACATTACACCAACAGATCGTGATGTTATGTATATGCCATATTTTAATTGTCTATGCATAATTATTGTATCATTCGTAATGATATCACAAAAATCATCCTTTATTATAAACTTGAAATCAAATTTGGCCAAAAAGCCTACAGAGATGACATTCATTGAGAAGGAGAGACAATAATAACAATCATCTAACATGACACTACTAGACTCAAAAATAAGCTGCAAAGTTTTTAAAGTTGAAACTAGAACAAGACTTCTATCTCCAATGTAATGGAACCGCTTGTCTTCTCGAAACTTTCTATTATCTGTAGTCCCTACAACGAATTGCATATATTAATCAGACTTTCGGTATCTAATACCCAGGTAGTAGTATTAAAAATAGAGAAATTATAAGGAGTTATCATATAAGTATCTTGTGAAGCAACTGTTTGCTTCTTTCTCTTGGTTTTAGGCCTGTTTGGATCAAAGGTGGCTATATAAATAGGACAATTCCTCTTCCAATAACCTAGCTTCTTATAGAAGAAGTATTCTGTCTGGCTCTCATCAACTTTTGATGATTTGCTCTGCTTAAGATCAGCAACACAGGATTTCTGCACCTTCTTCTTCTTTCCTCTCCTAGAGGATCGACGACCTACAGATGAACCTCCCACTAAGTTCACCGACTCTTTCTAAAACTGGTGGTCTTTCTCAAAAATCTATAGTAATCTTAACAAATCATGGTAGTTCACCATAGGCTTCATCATTCTGTAATGACTGAGAAAGGGTAGGTAGGATTTCGATAGTGATTTGAGAATAACATCCTTGCCTAACTGTTCATGCAACAGAAAGTCAAATTTGCTAAGACATTCAATCTGCTCAATCATGTACAATACATGATCAGTGATTGAAGCTCCCTCTCGTATACGGATATTGAACACTACACAGGAGATTTTGTGCCTCTCTGCATCTTCAAGAGTGCTGAAGGACTCATTCAATATTTTAATGATCTCCTCAGGCTGTGCATCCTCGAACTTGCGACTAAGCTCATCGTTCATAGCTGCCCTTATCATGCAATGTACAGTCATTCGATCATTGAGCCACTTCATGTAAGTGTCTTTCATAGTATGAGAAGCATCGGTAGCAGATTTTCAGGTGCCTCATCCATAAGGATGTATAAAATCCTCTCGTGCTTCAAGATGATCTTCAACTTTTGATACCAGCTATCGAAGTTGGGTTCGCTGAGCTTATCACTGTCCAACAGCGTACGAAGAGATAGCATGTTGGCTATATCTGAAAGAAAAAATATAAGCCTATTAGTATATGAATTACTTTTAATCATGTCCTCCTATTATTTTTACGAATTGGTAGACTCTATCTCCAACTCGAAGAATTACATTAATTTTTTAGTGGGTACTAAAATCCACACAGACTGCATTCAAGCCTGAGTGTGGCTCGGCCAACCTTAGTCCACCCATGGGTAGGTTCATAATCGATTGTTTCTCCAAATAATTTTTAGCAATTAGATTTTGCCCCAGGCATCCCTTCAGCAGGCGTATGGTGCCTCCACTAAAAATCCTGGTTAGGTCCAACCATTAACATGACAACATCAAGTACATCCAACAAATGGATATCTAGGCCCGAGTGTGGCTCGACTAATCTGAGCATTGATCTGAAGGTATATCATGATGGTCATATGATGAATGATAATTTCAATACGTAATAGATACCAGGCATATGGCGTCTCCAATACCTATTTAGCATATTAGACTCATTATCATGCACCTTAATGGGCAACTATGACCAAGTTATCTCATAATTTTATCATTTTATGAATCTAATAATTTAGAAGATTTGATTTTATTGACTTGAGAATAAGAGAAGAAGTTGACCTGCAAGTTGTAAATCCTCCCACTCACTTCATCAACTCGTATAGGGGATTAGATACAAGCTTGTCTAAAGACACCTAAATCAATCACACTGATTAACCTTAATGGCATGGGTCTGTACGAATTGACTAATGACCTAATCAAAACACAATCCATCATGTTTGCCAGGTAAGTGAGATCAGTGGGAGGGATGTGCCATTAACTCACCGTAGATGTTGGAATTTGGGATTTGGTACATGCATATGTGTTTTAAAAATTTTATTTTTTAAACACCGTAGCGGAGGATAAGATTAAAATACTTTTAATCTGAATTATGCATGCATGAAATCATAAAACCATATGGATCTATCTCATATGCTGAATTTGATATATGCTGAAATTCAGATTGTGATCAAATCACATATCAGTTTCACAATCTTTTTCTTCAAATCTGGATCTAGAAGAGAAGAGATTCTCTCTTAGCCACACAAGCATCTGGCCTCTACTAGTATCTACTCAGGATCAGTCAAGAGTAGCCCTCTTTAATCTGAATTTTGGTTCTCCCAAAATTCAGCCTGCTAAATCTGAACAAAGCCTGGATCGCGATCAACGCTTGATCTTTCTCCTTAATCTTCTTCTTCTCCTCTTCTCTAAAATTTCTCCTTGCTTTGTGCTTCTACAAAACATCAGCAACCAGCAAATTATGGGATGCCCAACATCTTGGGCGTGGAACTCCTTGGGACTCATGTCCCAAGGGATGGGCATAAATAATGCCCAAGAGAAGAAAAAAGAAGAGGAAGAGAGGGCATGGAGAGAGCATTTGTACGTGAGGAGCTGCTGGTTTGGATGCTCTAGGGACCTTAGGAGAGGTCCCTTTAAATAGGTAGGAGGATTGAATCCTATTCAATTATATAATACAAGTCCTACTTGCATTGGGTTTTCTATTAACTTAAGTTATCCAACTTACTTTAAGAGACCCTTTAGGCGCCAATAATTAGGACCCTTGCACCCATAATTAAACACCCTAAAATACACCCAAGAGATGCCCCATAAGAGAACTAAAAGTCCTCTAATAAATGGACATGCCTAACTTGATCAAATCAACGTGGCGTCCAAAAATAACTATCAAAAAAATTAATTACGGACTTGCACCTTTAATTAATATGATCCATAACCTTAGACACCCAATAATTAGAGTCTCATGAATCTTAATCATGTAGGTTATTAGTAAATAATTAAGTTAGAATTATCTTACCAAATAAGTAATCCCAACTAAAAGAGAAATTGGGTCCAACTATATGCTAGCAAGGTTAACATGAACCCAATAGGTTTCTCTAAACCCAATAGACACTTCATAAGCTCAATTATTTATTTCAGGCCTAATCTCTTTATTATGTGACCCCATAGGTTCAATTTTATCTAGTAGTGAGATATACAATGATCTCTATCATTGTATTATTGAAACTCTTTTCAATGGATCAGAATAATTCTACTCTAACTCAGTAAGGATTGTCGATCCAGAATAATCCTAGTGAGCTCTCACAATCCATCAGTGACACCTAGTAGTATGTAGTGACAACCCAGTAGAACTAAAATGAACCTCTAAGTATAGTTAACGTGTGATTCAGTCCCTCTATCGTGAGTTCCGACTACATGACAGGTCATGGATAAATCGTCAAATCTCAACATCAGTCATATGATAGATTCAATTAGCTCAAGTCCAATTGTGACTTCTATGAAAATTTTTTTCATCAATCATACTACTATGACCATAGATTCTTAGACTTAACCTTTCAAATTTCATAGAACTACTCCTCTCTATCAAGATCGATAGATCCTATCTTGATGCGTAGTCCACACTTATAGTGGACCAACTATTACCAACATCCACTATAAGGGCTCATTAAGATTCATGTTTATATGTTAGTCAAACTTCAGCAGCCTCACTATGAGCAGTAGTACCATCTCAAGTCAAAAGATCAGTTACACAACTATAGCATCGAGACAATCACTAACGATTGAATAAAAATCCAAACAATCTCTCGTATGGTTATGCTCAGTACTAATTATTTTCTAACAACCACCCACACTCATCACCCTGTATCTCTACACAGTAGACTAGAGACTCATCTATCCTGAAGAAAGTAATTTATCCATCAGTCTATCCGAATCGATATACGTCCTCATGATGATCCTATGATCGGGAGCATTGAAGAATTAAATACATGTCTTTAATTCTCAACACCTTGAGAATATATATCAAAACTAATTTCATGGATGATTCAAGGATACATCACACTTGAATGAAAAAGAAATTACTCTTTTATTGATCATATCAATATATTAAGTATAAAATTATGTCCTAGATTCATTATAATATGTCAGCCATATTGGCTTTTAGGATATACATCTAACAATCTCCCACTTGGACTAAAGTCAATTGGCCACAAATCTAAGTCCCATCTTCTCAAGATGGACTTTCATTTTCGGTTGGCTCAACTGCTTAGTTAGTAGGCTTGCCACATCATCCACGAAGTCTACTCTTCATACTTTAATATGAGGTAGTCGTGTATACTACTACTCTATGTGCTTGAACTTCTGGTAAGACTTTTGGCTCCTTAACAAGGGCTATGGTGCCATTATCTTTGTAGTACTTTATCATAACATGATATCCAATTTTATAATTAACAATAGAGCCAGAATTTATCCTACACATCTACAGCATGCTCAGCCTCCATTGTTCGATTACTCAAAACTCTTCTGATACATCAAATAAGAATACACCTTGATGTAGATATTCTATCATCAGAATCAAACATGAAGTCTGAATCAGTATAGCCCTCGACTCGTAACTCAAAATCACCTCCAAAGATCAAGAATAAATCCTTAGTCCTCCTTAAGTACTTAAAGATGTTCTTCACAGCTATCCAGTGCTCCTCATCTGGATTCGACTAATACCTACTCGTGACGCTCACGGTAGGACAATATCAGGTCGAGTACATAGCATGGTGTACATGAGGCTCCCTATCATCGAAGCATAAGGAATCCTACTCATGCACTGCACCTCCTCAGATGTGGTCGGACACATCATCTTGGAGAGACTAATATCATGCCTAAGAGGCAAGAGACCTCTCTTAGAGTTTTTCATGCTGAACCTCTTCAGCAACTTCTCTATGTACAGTTTTTGTGACAAGCCAAGCATCCATTTAGGTTTATTCCTATATACTTTTATTTCGAGAGTATAGGATGCTTCCCCTAGGTCTTTCATGGAGAATTCTTTGGACAACTATCTTTTGATCATGGTCAGCATGGGTATGTCATTCTTAACAAGGAGAATATCATCCACGTACAATACGAGGAAGGTGATCGCACTCCCACTGACCCTCTTGTACACACCAGGTTCTTCTTCATTTTTGATGAAATCAAACAATTTGATTGCCTCATCAAAATGATGGTTCTAACTCTGAGAAGCCTACTTTAATCCGTATATGGACCTTTGTAGCTTGCAAACTCTGTGATCACCATCATCGGACTGAAATCCATATGCTGCACCATATAGATATCTTTCTCAAGATATCCATTCAGGAAAGCAGTTTTCACATCCATCTGTCAGATTTCATAATCATAGTAAGCCACAATAGCAAGCAAAATGTGGATAGATTTCAACATGACTACGGACGAGAAGATTTTTTGATAGTCAATGCCCTCGCACTGACTATAACCTTTAACCACAAGCCTAGCTTTATATATCTCTACCTTATCATCGGCACCTATCTTCTTTTTGTAGATCCATTTACACCCAATTGGTATGATACCCCCAGGTGGACCTACTAAAGTCTAGACTTGGTACGAGTGCATCGAATCAATTTCTGGCTTCATAGCATCTAATCATTTTTTGAAATCGATGTTAAACATCTCCTCGTCAAAGGTATTAGGATCATCAATATGACCTCTATCTCCCATACGGAACATTTCCTTTACTTCTTTCGTAAGCATATCCATGTACCCTTCAGGAGGTCAGAAGATCTTGCTAGATCTATGAGGTGGTAGAGGAACATCAACTACCAGCTCATGGATTATGGGTCCCTGCAGATTTATAGCTCTCGACTCTTCAGAGATTTTCTCTTTGAGCTCCACTAACCTCCCACTACCGTCATCCTGGATAAATTATTTTTCTAAAAATATGACGTTTCTACTCACAATCACATTATGGTCCTATGGAAAGTAGAAGCAGTATCCCATGGATTCTTTTGGATACCCTATAAAGCAAGCTATAATAGATCTATCTTCCAACTTATCAGCCATCTGTCTCTTGACATAGGCCGGACATCCCCAAGTCTTGAGATAACCCAGACTTGACTTCTTACTAAACCATATCTCATATGATGTGGTAGGAACAGACTTTGATGGAACCCTATTCAACAAGTGAATGGCAGTTAACAAGGCATGTCCCCAAAAAAATAAGGATAGATTAGTGAAGCTCATCAAGGATCGGACCATATCCAATAGGGTCCTGTTCCTCCTTTCGGATATCCCGTTGAGCTGAGGTGTTCCAGGAGGGATCCATTGAGAGACTATATCATTGTTCTTAAGATATCTCAAAAATTTTTAACTAAGATATTCACCTCCTCAATCAGATTGAAGAACCTTAATGGGTTTGCCTGTCTGCTTTTCTACTTCATGTCTGAATTTTTTGAATTTTTCAAAGGCCTCAGACTTGTATTTTATGAGACACACATACCTATACCTAGACAGATCATCAATAAAAGTAATGAAGTAAGTATAACCATCCCTGACCTGCACATCAAATGGCCCACACACATCAGTATGTACTAGGACAAGTAGCTCTGTGGCCTTTTTCTCATATCCTATAAAGGATAACTTGGCCATCTTTTCTCGAAGGCAAGATTCACAAGCTGGATATGACTCAGGATTAAGAGAGCCAAGGATCCCATCTTTTTTCAGTTTGTTTATCCTGTCCTCTCCAATATGGCCTAGTCATGGTGCCACAAGTACTTTTGGTTAATCTCATCTCTGGATCTCTTTTGGCCTACAGCACTCACTATTTGCTCATTTAGGTTCACATTCACACCAACATGTAAGTGATAAAGACTATCAATTAAAAAACTTCATGCAACTAATTTATTTCATAAATAAATAGAATAAAAATCTTTCTTGAAATAAATTTCAAAACCTTCCTGTACTAGCACAGACATGAAAATTAAATTTTGACAAGCTACAGGAACATAATAACAGTCTTTTAAATCTAATCTAACACTAGACGATAATCAAAGAGGGTAAGTGCCAACAACCTCTATAGCAACCTTTGCTCCATTGCCGACTCGAAGGATCATATCACCTTTGCTCAATCTCCTACTTTCTATCAGACCCTGTATTGAGGTACATATATGAGCACTCAAATCAGAGTCTAATACCCAACTAGAAGTAGAAGAAATCATAAGATTAGATTCTATTACAAGCATACCTTCGAAAGGTTTATCACCTATTTTGGTCTTTAGGCTCTCTAAGTATTTAGGACAATTTCTCCTCCATTGGCCTTCAACATGACAGTGGAAACACTTTCCTTTTGCCTCAGCCACCTTTGGACCATCCTTTTTAGGCTTGCCCTCTTTCTTTTGCTTCTTCATGGATTTAACATTCTTCTTTCCAGTAGACTTTTTCTTGGAAGAAGAAATCCGCTCTACAGCAAGAACAGTGCCTTTTGAACTCTTCAAGGTATCCTTCGTAGTAACTAATATGTTGATGAGTTTGGAAATAGTGTAGTCAAGTTTGTTCATATAAAAATTCATAATGAATTGACTATATGAACTGGTAAGAAATTGAAGGATCAGATCCATCTGTAATTCTTTTTGCATTTCTAGCCTGAGCTTTCCAAGCTCCTCAATGTCCTTGATCACTGTCATATTGTGCTTAGGGACAGCTGCCCCTCGTGCATCTTCAGATTGAAGAGACTCTTGAACACTTTGAAGCACGCAGTACGGCTCTGCTCACCGTACAACTCTTGTAAGTGAGTGATCATGGCTCGGACAATGAGCATATGCTCATGCTGGCTTTGTAACTCGTTTGACATAGACACCAGCACATAACACTTGACCCGACTGTCTTCATCCGTCTACTTCTCAAAAGCAGCTTTTTGCTCAGCAGTAGGATGGTTTAGTAGTACTATGGGATCTTGATCAAGAACATGGCTAAACTTTTCTGAGGTCAGGATAATCCTGAGGTTTCTAAGCTAGTCTTTGTAATTGGTACCAATCAAATGATTGATTTCAAGGATGTGGGCTAGAGGGTTTGAGGCTGACATTATGGTTTAACCGTGAGAGTAGATATTCAAGTTAGACTTTTGTACTTAATATTTATGTTTGCTTCGAAGAACATTAAGATAAAAACAATGACTCCCACTAATTTATCGAATCCCTCCACTCTCCAAAAAAAAATAAAAATCCTAACATGATAATGGATTCCTAGTGAGTGCTGAGGTTCCACCGATGACATGCATCTCACCTAACAGTTATTGATAACATGCACACCGATGCGTAGGCAACTCTTTGCCCAGATGCTTCACTAAGCATGTTATAGCAACTTGGTCTCTAAGTCATGTGGGCTCACCTAATAGTTATTGCCTATACTTCTTAGTTAAGCCCGACCCACTGTTCACAAGCAGGTGCAAGGCTGTCATTGGGTCCCTCACCTAACAGTTATTGAGCCCAACCCCATCTTTATCCTGGAGCAACTCTTTGCTAATAGAGTAGTTGCATGTTCCCAATGCAACTGAACCACTGTAACCAGTCGAGAACAATCAACGTCGGTAGCACGCCCGCACATCTACAACGGTGGAAGACATATGAACTTAATATTTATGGAGAGGTTTAGATTTAAGTCTCATCTAATCAGTCATCATATGACCAATCTAACTGGCATGGGCTAAATCAGATTGCTAAGCAACCTTATTCAAGACCCAATCTTCCAAATTGGTCAGGTAAGTAGAGATCAGTGGGGATCCCCCCATTGCCTTCCTAAGATACCAATAAATTATTCAGATCAACTAATGGAACCACTAAATAACCATGTCTCATTAACTTACCTTAGACACCAATAGGTCAATTGATCAGAATTGGTTAGCTCTAGCAAATCAAGCTCAAACCAACGAGCCAAATTAGGTCCTTAGGTTAATCGATTCTACATATGAGATTCAATCAATTTGATCAACAATAATTGTATGATCATTAACTTAATTGATCTGACTCTTACCAACACTTGACTTGATTTGATCAATTACTTAATCAAGTTAGACCCATACGACTCAAATCAAAAATCTTAAATGCAATCCTATTATATGACCTAATTTATGATTTTTTCATGATCAAAACTCTCATGCACAAATACAAATTTTAGATTCTAAAGTCATATTTCAGATCTAAATTTATTGCATGAAAGTAAGTTTTAAAATATGAAAATAATTTTTAGATTTTAGCATACAAACATATATCATATATATGCATGTAAAATCAGATCTAAATAAAATTTTAGATCTTAACATGATATCATATATCTTATATATTAATCATGAATTAGATTAAAAATAAATTTATTATCTAAATAAACCATCATATATCACATATATGAATCAAAATTTAGATCATATAAAAATTTTAGATTTTATGCATGCATCTATGTATCACATGAACATGAACTAGAACTCTTTCTAGATCAAAATTTAGATCTATGCATGCAATTATATATCAACTATATGTTCTAAAATTAAATCCAAAATTAAATTTTAAATTAGAAGATTCACCTATACATCTCATATACCAACAAAAAAATCTGATTTTGAATCTTTTCAAAAATATGTATATCAAAATTCAGCATACGAAAACTCGTGGCTCTGATACCACTGTTGGAATTTGAGATTTGGTGCATGCATATATGTTTCAAAAATTTTATTTTCTAAACATCATAGTGGAGGATAAGATTAAAATATTTTTAATCAAAATTATGCATGCATAAAATCATAAAACCATATGAATCTATCTCATATGCTGAAATTGATATATGCTGAAATTCAGATTGTGATCAAATCACATACCTATTTAGCAATCTTTTTCTTCAAATCTGCATCTAAAAGAAAAAAAAATTTCTTAGCCATACAAGCATCCAGCCTCTATGAGTATCTACTCAGGATCAGTCTGAAGCAGTCTTCTTTAACCTGAATTTTGGTTCTCTCAAAATTCAGTCTGCTGAATTTGAACGAAGCCTGGATCGCGATCAACGCTTGATCTTTCCCTTTGATCTTCTTCTTTTCCTCTTCTCTAGAGTTTCTCCTTGCTTTGTATTGCTACAAAATATCAGCAACTAGTAAATTATGGGATGCCCAACACCTTGGCCGTGGAACTCCTTAGGACTCGCATCTCAAGGAATGAGCATGTAGAACACCCAAGAGAAGAGAAAAGGAGAGGAAGAGAGGGCATGGGGAGAGCCTTTGGGCATGAGGGGCTGCTGGTTTAGATGCTCTAGGGACCTTAGGAGAGGTCCCTTTAAATAAACATGAAGATTAAATCCTATTCAATCACATAATATAAGTCCAACTTGCATTGGGTTTCCTATTAACTTAAGTTATCCAACTTATATTAGGAGACCCTTTAGGTGCCAATAATTGGGGCCCTTGCATCCATAATTAGACACCCCAAAACACAATCAAGAGATGCCCCATAAGAGAACTAAAAGTTCTCTAATCAATGGACATGCCCAACTTGATCAAATCAAGGTGGCGCTTAAAAATAACTATCAAAAAAAATAATTAGAGACTTGCACCCTTAATTAATATGATCTATAACCTTAGACATCCAACAATTGGAGTCTCATGAATCTTATTCATATAGGTTATTAGTAGATAATTAAGTTAGAATTATCTTATCAAATAAGCAATTCCAACTGAAAGAGAAATTGGGTCCAACTATGTACTAGCAAGGTTATCATGAACCCAATAGATTTTTCTAAATCCAATTGACACTTTATTAGCTCAATTGCTTATTCAAGACCTAATCTCTTTGATGTGTGACCCCATAGATTCAATTCTATCTGATAGTGAGATATACAATGATCTCTATTATTGTATCATTGAAACTCTTTTCAATAGGTCGAAATAATTTCACTCTAACTCGGCAAGGATTGTCAATCCAAAATAATTCTGGTGAGCTCTCATAATCTATAATAATACCTAGCAGTATGTAATGATAACCCAATAGAACTAAAATGAATCTTTAGGTGTAGTTAACATGTGATTCAGTCCCTCTATCGTGAGTCCCGACTAGATGGTAGGTCATGGATAAATCATCAAACCTCAACATTAGTCATATGATAGATTCGATTAGCTCAAGTCCAGTTGTGACTTTTATAAAAAAAAATTTTCATCAATCACACTATTATGGCCATAGATTCTTGGACATAGCCTTTCAAATCTCATAGGACTACTTCTCTCTATCAAGATCAATAGATCCTATCTTGATGCACACCCCACTCTTACAGTGGACCAACTGTCGCCAACATCCACTATAAGGGCTCCCTGAGATTCATGTTTATGTGTCAGTCAAACTTTAGCAGCCTCACTACGAGCAGTAGTACCATCTCAAATCAAAGGATCAGTCACAAAACTACAGCATCGAGACAATCACTAACGATTGAATAGAAATCCAAGTGATCTCTCATATGATCACGCTCAATACTAGTTGTTCTCTAACAACCACCCGTACTCATCATCCTGTGTCTCTACACAGTAGACCAGAGACTCATCTATCCTGAAAGAAGTGATTTGTGCATCAATCTATTTGGATCTATCACTGTCCTCATGATAATCCTATGATCGAGAGCATTCTGGAATTAAATACATGTCTCTAATTCTCAACACCTTGAGAATATGTATCGAAACTAATTCCATGGATGATTCAAGGACACATCACACTTGAATGAAAAAAAAATATTATTTTATTAATCATATCAATATATTAAGTATAAAATTATGTTCTAAATTTATTACAATGTGTTAGCCATATGGACTTCTAAGACATACATCTAACAGTAGATGTATCTAGGTGTGTAGCTTCCAATTAAAAATCACTTGATCAAACTGTCAAACTTATCTTAGATACCAAGTGGTTAATTAGTTTTGATTTGATCTACCAAAAGATTTGGACTCAACCATGGAGCCATGATCATGGTCCATTTATTAGGGTCAAACACATGGACTTGATCAAACTTCAACTATTGAGGTTGATCTAAAAAAATTCTGACCTAATCTAATTCAATACTTGATTAGACTTAACCAATTTCTCTACTTGGTTCATATGTATTTCTAATCCTAGGTCTAACCCATTAGAAAAACTTAATTCAAGCTAACCCTTTGCCCATCATTTTATGTGGTATCTTAATGATCTTCAATTTTCAAATCTAAATCATTCAAAGCTTAATTCAAAATTAAGTGTGTGAAATGTGTGTTTCAATCTGTAGAACTATTCTATTAGGATTTCAGATGAAGCATACCATATATTTCAATTTATGAAAATAAATTTTCATAATATGTTTAACAATTAAACATACATGGGTATAATCTAAACTTTATATAAACATCTTATACATCATGATAACTTTTAGATCAATATCGATTACATCTTATGTAACATGCTATTCAGATTTAAAATAATTTTATATCTAAATTTATCTTATTATAATGAATCATAAATTATTTTAGATCTAATCTAAATATATTTATGATCCAAATAATACATAAAAATTTATTCACTTTTCTTCTTCATGAAATCAGATCACAATGACCGCCCTACATGTCATAAGAGAATCCATCGAATACGCAAAAGAGATATTAATCTCTTCGATCTCTTAGGATCAAACGATCTGGTGATCTCATCAATCTGAGTAATAGATTATTAAGATCTGAAATCTAATTTCATATATAATTACATCAACATGCAATTATTGACAAAATAATTTATGTCATGAACATATCCTTGATCTAATCAATCATGTTTATCATCTAATTTAATTAGATTTGATGCATCATATACATCATATCTGATCTGAAATATATCTTATACTGATTATAAAATATTAATTTCAAATTTGATATCATATAGAAAATTAATTAGATGCAAATATGAATGCATAAGGATTAAATTTTTGGTTAAATCTATTTTGATGTAGTGCTAATTTTTGATAGTGTTCAGATCTAAATATCCATCAAAATAGATCTTCTGTTATAACAAACTTATAACAACCTTAATCAATCAGTGATTAAGATTATCTAATCCAATCAAAATCAGATCAAAAATTTTATTTAAATAGATTTAAATTAGATTTAATATCTAACATAAAATTTTAATTATATATAATATATAAATAATTTAAAAAAATTTAGTTATGCATATATAAATCAAAAGCCTGCTCTGATATCAATTGAAGGGAAAGAAAATTATTTCTCTTCAGATAGCTTAAGTTGCATCTAAAATTTTTTTACAAATCTATATGAATAAGGATCAAATTTTTACCTGAATAGTAGTGAAACTAGAGATCAAATCTTCAATAATCTTATCATAGCCTGGCCCATGTAATGAATCCCAGCCCAGAATCAGCCAAAGCACAAACGAAAAAAAAAAAAAAGAAAACTGAGGAGAAGAACTCCCGAAGGGAGTCTTCTTCCTCCTCTCGTCGGCTCCCAATCAGAGTCGGAAGCGAGCTCCCTCTAGCTCTATTTAAGGAGGAGATCCCTCCTCTCTCCCTTTCACCAAAGATCATAAGCCTAGTCGGCGGCAATCACTGGAAAACTACCACGGAAGACCCATCCTTGTGCCCGTCCAATTGCTCACCAAAAAAGCCTCGCCGGCATCGAAGGTAAGCCTCCTCCTCTTCCTCTCTTCTCCCCTTTCCTTCCCATGCCTATGTGCATGCTCGCCGGCGATCAGAGTTGTCAGATTTTGTTGCGGAAGAACCTCTATATTTTTACCATTTTTCTTTGATTACCGACGCCGGTGGTCACCACCGACCATCAGTTTGGCCCTCCTAGTGTCGTTGAGTCACCCCCCTCCTGCCGACGGCCGCCCCACGTCAGTTGCACCACTGACCGGCCAGCCAATAGGGGATTGTGAGATCCCCTATTTTGGCCTAAAGGAACCCACGGGAAGAAGGAAGGAAAAGAAAAAGAAAAAGAAAAGAAGAAGAAAAGAAAATAAAAAGAAAAAAAAAAAAAAAAAAGAAAAGAAAAAGAAAAAAAAGAAAAGAAAAAAGAAAAGAAAAAGAAAAAGAAAAAAAAGAAGAAAAATAATAATAATATAATAATAATAAATAGGATTTTCTTTCCTCTCTCTTCTGTGAAGAAAAAGAAAAAAAAAAAGAAGAAAGAAAGAAAAGAAAGAAAAAATAAAATAAATTAATTAATAAATAATGATATAAATAATAAAATATGAGAAAGAGAGTTTCTCTCTCTTTCCTCTCTTCCTTCAGCCTGAACTAGTATTTTCTCTCTCTAAAATTGGACTTTATCTCTCTACTTTCTCTCTCTAAGTTATTTCTCTCTCCTAAGATTTTTTAAAATTTTGAGAAGAATGATGATGAATTTAAATGATCCTCATGATGGATTTTTGATCTGTGATCGTCGGACGGTACACCGACATCCACTTTGATCAGATCAGGTATTTTTTAGATTTTATTTCTCATGATTTTATTGAATTATCCACATGATAATTTCAGCACGATTTGATCTGATCGATCAAATTTGTTGAATC
Organism: Elaeis guineensis; assembly: GCF_000442705.2. Taxonomy (NCBI): domain Eukaryota; kingdom Viridiplantae; phylum Streptophyta; class Magnoliopsida; order Arecales; family Arecaceae; genus Elaeis; species Elaeis guineensis. The sequence goes on along the minus strand of NC_026001.2, from coordinate 39,187,458 downwards.
ATATTGTCTGAAAAATTCAAGATGAGTTTTCTCTCTCTAAAATTTTTTCTCTCTAAAATATTCTCTCTCTTGATTGATTCTCTCTCTAAAAAGATTAGTGAATGAAGAAATTTTTATTAATAGTCCTAATCTGATTCTAATGAAGAACTCTGATCCATGGTTGTCAGACAGCGTACTGGCACCCATCTTGATGAGACCATGAATCTTTAGATTTGATCATCCATGATTTTGATCTAGCCATGACTTGATTTGATCATGTTGATTTCATCAATCGAGATATTGGACCAATCATAATATTAAATTGTGTCACCTGATCAATTCAAATTATACCTCATAAATTCTCTCTCCTCTGATTTTCTCTCTCCATTTGATTTTATGAAATCGATGAAAAAACCTTGATCCTATCACTTCTTATCCGATTTGATCTGATAGTCAAATTTTGGATCATTTAAGTCCTAATTAGATTTTGATTAGATAAAATTAGATGATCGGACCCAATCTAAATCGTTGAAATATGGTATTCGTATTCTTTCTAATTATTGAAATTGATTCTGTATAGGATTGTGGATATTTGATCATGGGATATCGCGATATGATCTGCGAACAGAATTTTTGAAAGAAAATTTATAGAATTATGTGGGTTTATTGGAATGCGTTTGAGGTAAATAATGTTTCACTTTTTTCTAGATTTATCGGCAAATTATAATGTATTTTTCTGACATGATTTGTGAAACATTGCATGAATTGGATGAATGGTATTTTGTTATAAAAATATCTTATTTGAAATGTTATGATGAAGCATGATTGAACATATTGATTTCATGATGCATTATATTGATTGATTTCGATACTACATGATTATATATTTTATTATCGAAATTAGAATATGAAATATGATTTATGAAGAATTATAATATAAGAAATATTATGAATTGACAACCTGATTATGTAAAGGACCCCGCCAATGGGGGCATATATGTTGGCAATTGATTTGTCCTGAGGGTTCATGTCGTCAGAGAGACCAGCGACAAACCGCCAGAGAGACCAACAGTTCGAAGGACTTTACTGCCAGATGATTCGTAGCTCACCGCAAGAAGATATGCGATGTTATGACCCTACCATAGGAAAATATGGTCATAGCTCATGGTTGACGAAAAGAATTTAAGAACGAAAGAAATTGAAATCTGAAAAGAAACTTGAATTTTTAAAAAAGGAATGAATTTGGCATGAATTATGTTGCATAATTGAAATTGATTTCGAATTGATGAACTCTATATGCTTATTTTCTATAAATGATTATTTACTTAAATGCCTGATGAAATCTGTTGAAAAATGATCATTGCTTACTGAGCTGTCTAGCTCATTACCTCCTATTTTACTATTTTTGCAGATGTTGAGGAATTAAGATGATACAAGATATGAATGGAAGAGTGATCAGAAGCAGAATCTTCATACTTTTATTTTAGGTTGAAAGGCTTATTGAATTTGATGTAAAGCCTATGAATCGTTGTTGAATTTATTGAGATATTAAAGAAGAAATTTAGATCGTTATATTTTAGATTTAAATTATTATCTAATTATTCTGCTGTTGTTTTAGGATAGCATGATAAGATGCCTTGCATGCTTATGGAAAGAGTTTTCTATGAGTATATGGTGGTTGCCATGACCCTCGATTCACAATCTCGGGTCGGAGGCATGACAATTAATATGGTATCAGAGCATAAGTGGATGAATTATGAAACATAGAATCAGATATAGAAGGAGTGTTAGTGGATAGACACTAAGGACATTATGGTGTAGATCTTTGATGATTGTAGTAGGAGAAATCTTTATAATTTTTTATTTAACATTAAGATTGCGTATAAAAGGATCGTAAGAGATTATGACATATGGAGTTTGAAATATGATGGATAATCTATAGATCATGATATGATTAGTTAGATCTTAATTGAAAGTAATTACAAAAGGGTTGACATAAAATTTTATTGTGTATTATGGTTATTAATTTGATCATTGGTTATTCAAGTGAATCGTAAGTTCAAATTCGATATGAGAATAATACTATGATATTACTTCTAGTTGAGAAGTTGACTATTATTGGTAAGATAAAGATTTGATGATAAAATATTATTCCAGGATAGACTAAGAAAAATCTTTTATGATGCTTGATTGGAATATTTATCAAAATTAAATTTGGTATGTGGATTATATATAAAGTGGCATATTAGGATGAATGCATATTTGAGGATATTGCAAAGAAATCTATTTCTTATTGATGAAATCGATTATGAGGTTGTAGAATATTCATCATATTAGAACCTTTAATCATCATCTTTAGATCTAAATAATAGATATTATTATGTCTCTTGGAGACTACATGATGTGTATGAAATTTCAATTTAAAGATTTCGTATCTAAGTTGATCAAGAGATTTTTTGATATTATTATTGAGGTTGTTAATAAAAAATTGATATCTTCAGATTAAGATAAAAGATCTGATTTATATTTATTTCAAATTAAGGATCCATGTGAATTTACAATTTAGAAATTTTGGATTTAGGAATTGATATGGAGTTCCTTTGCTTTTGTTAACGAGGACCCTAATTGAATCTATTATTAAATGGAGATTTGATTTTTGAGGCTTGTATGATTGTTATGAAAAGATACTTGATAGATATTAAGGATCTTGATGATAGAAATTTTTAGAAAAAAATAATGATTTAAAATTCATATATATTCTGATTATGTCCAAATTTGGTGGAGCATCGAAGGATTTTCTTGTTGATTTGACTTATAAAGATTTTTGATTTGAAAATTATCGAATTGAATTGATATGAGAATTAAGATTTGATTCATATTGATTACAGTAAATCTATATGATTTTAAATATGATATTGGACTCAAGGGTTAATCAAGATTATTGTACACCAGTAAAAGTATGAATGAGAATCAGAAGTTAATCTTTGGCTTCAATTAAAATTTAAAATTTAAAATTTTTTTTATTGATAAAGTAAAGAAATAATTTGATCAAAATTTTTTTGGTGAAGCTAAGAAATTTTGATTGTTAGATCAGAGTGCACAGTGGAAGCATGGTAATCTAGATTTCTTTAAGTAAGTCAGAAATATTGACCCTTTGAGTTAAAAATTTTGATAGATGATATAGTTTGATACAAAAAATTTATTAATATTAGAAAGAATAATATTTTAAAATTTTAAATTATTTTAGATATCCTAATATGATTTTTAAAAGTAGTGCTTCCACCTACTATGCTACAAAAATATTTAGCATCCTGATTTTAGGATGAGTGGATCCTTGATTTTTGATTTTTGATTTAGAATATTTAGAGATAAATTTTCTCTATCCTAGAATTAAATTTTATAATTCTCTATTTATTAAAAAGAATTTGAGATTATTTATCGAATAATAATTTTGATCTTAGATTATTATACTCAAATATTTATCTCCAGAGTATAATAAAATTTGAAGATTGGATTCTTTTGATCATTATTATTTCTCTGACTGAATAGAAAAGATTGAGGTTATCTACTGATATTGATGATTATTCTACAAAAGATGGATTGGAGTTATTTATAATTTAATTTGATAATGAATCGATTAATTAAGAATAGTTAATATTTAGATAAAATAAATTGATATACTTATTTAGAATAGAGACATTGATTTTGATTATAAGAAAAATATAGTTTTGATTTAGATCAATTTTTGAGTTATTGATTTTTATTATGGAATGACTTAATGATAAAATTTGCTTCAAGAATTAGAATATTTAAGAGTTTGAGGGATTGAGTAAGAAAATTTTGATGACTAAAAATAGTGATATTAATTCTAATCAATATTGGTGATATTGATCTTTATGAAATGACTTAATGATGAAGTTGCATCGAGAATTAAATATCAAAAGTTCAAAAATGAGATTGAAATGATAAATCTTCAACCTTTGAAAGTATGAATAAGAAAAATATTTTTGAATTTTGATTGATTAGGATATCATCAAATGATTCATAGAAGTATGTTTTCCTATCTTATGATGGGTTGAAATTAAGAGTGGATAATATTTAAAAAAATAAATAAATGAATGATGATGAATGAAGTTCTTATGCAAAGATAGAGACACTGACCTTCTTCTATTCACAAGAGATAGATTTGATTTTAATTTGAGTCATGAGATATTGAACATTAATTTTTACAAAAAATGAGATCATAATTTTGAAATCTTGAAACATTGAAAATTTTGAGATGTTGATTTTGATAAATAAGAAAATGAATGGTTCCATTTCAGATCGATATTTGATGTACTGACTTTTTCCTTATGAAATGATTTAAGAATGAATTCATACCAAGAATAAGAATATTGAAATATTTGTGGATGAGATTCAAGTAAGAAACTATGAAGGCTCAAGCAAGAAAAAATTTCGAGGACGAAATTTTTTTTAGAGGGGAAGAATGTCATAGCCCGACCCATATAATGAATCCAGCCTAGAATCAGCCAAAGCCCAATCGAAAAAAAAGAAAACAGAGGAGAAGAACTCCCAAGGGAGTCTTCTTCCTCCTCTCGTCGGCTCCCAATCAGAGTCGAAAACGAGCTCCCTCTGGCTCTATTTAAGGAGGAGATCCCTCCTCTCTCCCTTCCACCAAAGATCATAAGCTCAGTTGGCGACAATCGTCGAAAAACCACCACGGAAGATCCGTCCCTGTGCCATCCAATTGCTCGTCGGAAAAGCCTTATCGGTGTCGGAGGTAAGCCTCCTCCTCTTCCTCTCTTCTCCCCTTTCCTTCCCATGCTGTGTGCATGCTCGCCGGTGACTGGAGACGCTGGATTTTGTTGCGGAAGAACCTCTATATTTTTACCATTTTTCTTTGATTACCGGCATCGGTGGTCACCGCCAACCATCGGTTTGGCCCTCCTAGTGTCGTTGAGTCGCCCCCCTTCTGCCGACGGCCACCCCACGCCGGTTGCACCACCGGCCGACCAGCCAACAGGGGATTGTGAGATCCCCTGTTTCGGCCCAAAGGAACCCACGGGAAGAAGGAAGGAAAAGAAAAAGAAAAGAAAAGAAGAAGAAGGAAAAGAAAAGAAAAAGAAAAGAAAAAGAAGGAAAAGAAAAAAAAAGAAAAGAAAAAGAAAAGAAAAAGAAAAGAAAAGAAAAAATAATAATAATATAATAATAATAAATAGGATTTTCTTTCCTCTCTCTTCCATGAAGAAAAAGAAAAAAAAAGAAGAAAGAAAGAAAAGAAGAAAGAAAAAATAAAATAAATTAATTAATAAATAATGATATGAAAATAAAATATGAGAAAGAGAGTTTCTCTCTCTTTTCTCTCTCCCTTCAACCTGAACTAGTATTTTCTCTCTCTAGAATTGAACTTTCTCTCTCTACTTTCTCTCTCTAAGTTATTTCTCTCTCCTAAGATTTTTTAAAATTTTGAAAAGAATGATGTTGAATTTAAATGATCCTCGTGATGGATTTTTGATCTGTGATCGTCGGACGGTACACCGACATCCACTTTGATCAGATCAGGTATTTTTTAGATTTTATTTATCATGATTTTATTGAATTATTCATATGATAATTTTAGTATGATTTGATCTGATCGATCGGATTTATTGAATCATATTGTCTGAAAATTCAAAATGAGTTTTCTCTCTCTAGAATTTTCTTCTCTAAAATATTCTCTCTCTTGATTGATTCTCTCTCTAAAAAGATTAGTGAATAAAGAAATTTCTTTTAATAGTCCTGATCTGATTCTAATGAAGAATCCTGATCCATAGTTGTCAGACAGCATACTGGCACACATCTTGATCAGACCATGAATCTTTAGATTTGATCATCTATGATTTCGATCTAGCCATGACTTAATTTGATCATATTGATTTCACCAATCGAGATATTGGACCAATCATAATGTTGGATTGTGTCACCTGATCAATTCAAATTGTACCTCATAAATTCTCTCTCCTCTAATTTTCTCTCTCCACTTGATTTTATGAAATCGATGAAGAAACCTCGATCCTATCACTTCTTATCTGATTTGATCTGATAGTCAAACTTTGGATCGTTTAAGTCCTAATTAGATTTTGATTAGATAAAATTAGATGATCGAACCCAATCTAAATTACTGAAATATGGTATTCGTATTCTTTCTAATTATTGAAATTGATTCTGTATAGGATTGTGGATGTTTGATCATGGGATATCACGATATGATCTGCGAACAGAATTTTTGGAAGAAAATTTATAAAATTATGTGGGTTTATTGGAATGCATTCGAGGTAAGTAATGTTTTACTTTTTTCTAGATTTATCGACAAATTATAATATATTTTTCTGACATGATTTGTGAAATAATGCATGAATTGGATGAATGGTATTTTGTTATGAAAATATCTTATTTGAAATGTTATGATGAAGCATGATTGAACATATTGATTCCATGATGCATTATATTGATTGATTTCGATACTACATGATTATATATTTTATTATCAAAATTAAAATGTGAAATATGATTTATGAAGAATTATGATATAAGAAACATTATGAATTGACAATCTGACTATATAAAGGATCCCACCAATAGGGGGCATATACGTTGGCAATTGATTTATCCTGAGGGTTCATGTCGTCAGAGAGACCAGCGACAAACCGCCAGAGAGACCAGCGGTTCCGAAGGACTTTGCTGCCAGATGATTCGCAGCTCACCACAAGAAGATACGCGGTGTTATGACCCTGCCATAGGAAAAATATGGTCATAGCTCATGGTTGACGAAAAGAATTTAAGAACGAAAGAAATTGAAATCTGGAAAGAAACTTAAATTTTTGAAAAAGAAATGAATTTGGCATGAATTATGTTGCATAATTGAAATTAATTTCGAATTGATGAACTCTATATGCTTATTTTTTATAAATGATTATTTACTTAAATGCCTGATGAAATCTGTTGAAAAGTGATCATTGCTTACTGGGCTGTCTAGCTCATTACCTCCTATTTTACTATTTTTACAGATGTTGAGGAATTAAGATGATACGAGATATGAATGGAAGAGTGATTAGAAGCAGAATCTTCATACTTTTATTTTAGGTTGAAAGCTTATTGAATTTGATGTAAAGCCTATGAATCGTTGTTGAATTTATTGAGATATTAAAGAAGAAATTTAGATCGTTATATTTTGGATTTAAATTATTATCTAATTATTTCGCTGTTGTTTTAGGATAGCATGATAAGATGCCTTGCATGCTTATGGGAAGAGTTTTCTATGAGTATGCGGCGGTTGCCATGATCCTCGATTCACAATCTCAGGTCGGAGGCGTGACAAATCTAAAATAAACCTTTGCAGAGGCTTGAAAGTACAGACCCTCTACTTCACATGCATGCCAGATAATGCAGAAAAGCAGGATGAATTTTAATCAAATCACCTTCGCAACCCAACCAAATGAGGTAAGAGAGGTGCTGGTGTGACACCTCACACTAGCAAGGGATACACCTAAGGTGGGCCCACGGTAAGGGAGAGGATGGGCGGCAATGATGGAGAGACACCAAGGAAGGAAGGAGCTCCCTCTTCTCACACCTCTCTCTCCTTCTCTCTTCTCTCAATCTAATTTTTGCTATTTGATTTCTTTCCATCCATAGGTAGAGACTCTTTTTATTTATAGATGATTTCTATGACATAATAAGTATAGGATGCCTAATTCAATCATGCTTTGAATCAGTCCAATACTCATGAAAGAAGGATTCCTACATGAGATAGCATTGGAACCGTACAAGGTGCCCACAATGCACCCATTTTCACACCCATATGAGATACACATAACCAGCACCATTTCAGGTGCTGGTTAACCCAAGGGAGGAGGGAATCCCAGCACAAGTAAGATTCCTAATATCTCATCTAAAAAGGGTCCAATTCGAATTCAATTTGAAGCTGGTTCGAAATAATTTCAAAAGGCTATCAATTTCAAACTCTTTAGAACTTTTGTACTAAGTCTAACTTGAATTTTGGACCCAATTGTTAAAAAATATGTCTCAAAACCAATCATTAAATGATTATACTTATCTTATAAATTGTATATAAATTTTTATTAATAAAAATTATTTCGCATTTTCATTACAAATTATCCATCTTTAAACTCTTATGTTGTAATGAAGTCCTTAAGACTATGATTAATCGACAAAGAAAGATTTATCGTTAAGTCCTTAAAAATGTTCACGATCAAACGATATGATATTACTAGGATGATAGCAATATCAAGTGTAGGTTATTGTGTGTCATATGAATTAGTTGTCCTCTTAACCTAAAAGTGTGGAGACACTATTATGACATACAGATGGAATGCAGGAGTACATTCGTATTGAATGTGACCATGTGTTGAGCACTGTGCTATCAAGAGTAGCTTATGAAAGATATGGGTATAAATGTCCCTCTGACCTGAGACCACCACGATGATTTGTAAACAACTCACTGTACTTTAGTACCAGATAATCTAACTTTCTAACTCAATGTCGGAAGGCTACTGGGTGCAGTCAAGTATTTATCAAGTCGGTGTGTGAGTCAAGATGGAATTGATCCCTCTGAATTAGTAGAAGATATGCATTAGTGTATTTCAGTAAAACCTCGGTCAGGGTAATCCATAAGATGGATTTGAAAGGTTAAAATATAATGTGGTTGACTAAATTAGGGTTGACAGTTAAACCCTAGATCACCTTAAGTATTTGCATCAAAAGGATAAATTATACGGTAACCATATGTCAGTAGGTTCTAGAAAGTTGCTTTGCAATACTTCGACCTATCCGATCGTCGGGTCATCATTGCTAAATGGATACATCGATTGGTATAGAAAGTTGTTCCTATGCTACCAATGCAGGTTCGAACCTATGGGATCACACACATTAGAAGATTTGATCAGATCAGATAGCTGAAGAGTCCAATTGGATTGTGACTCCGATGAAGAGTCCGACTCTGACTAAAACTTTGGGGGAAGTCCTACTGGGACTAGGATTCTACTATTTTTAGAGAATTAATTAGTAATTAGATTGTTAATTGACTCAATTTGATTGAGCAAAGAGCTTTAGAATAAGTCTAATTGAATTAGACACAATTCGACTCTGATTGGTTTTGATATGATCGAGCCCGATGTTGGGAATTGTGTCCTAAAATCAATCATATAACGATTGAGTTCATTCTTGTATATAAATTATTAATTATTAAATAATAGTTATTCTGATATTTTTCATCACAAAGTGACATCATCCTTGAACTCTTGTACTGTGATGAAGTCCTTGGAACTATGCTAGTGTACGATAAATAGAAAATTTATCGTATAGTTCTTAAACAAGTTCGTGATCAAATGATACGTCATTACAGGATGATGATGTTTATCGAGTGAAGGTCGTTGTTTGCTATATGAGTTGGTTGTCCTCTTAACCAAGGAGTGTGGTGACACTGATATGGCATACAGGTGAGATGTAAGGGTACATCATCACTGAACAGGTGACTCACTTGCTAAATATTTCGCTGTCAAGAGCTGCTTGTAAAATACATGGGTATAAATATCCTTTAAACCTGAGATCACCATAGTGACTTACAAGCAACTCACTGTGGTTTAGTATCAAACTACCTGGATTTTTAATGCAGTGACGAAAGACTACTGAGTACAGTCAAGTACTTGCGAAGTTTGTGTGTGGATCAAGATGGGATTGATCCCTCCAGATTATTGGAGTTGATGTATCGCTGTATTTTAATTTAGTAAAATCTTTGCCAGGATAATCCATGAGATAGATTTGAAAGGTTGAAATATAATATGGATAAAGCAATCTCGATTGACAGTTAACCTGAGACCATCCTGGAGCATCCAGAGTCAAAAGGATGAATTATGCGGTAACCATGAGTATGGGTTCTAAAATATTTTTTTGTGATAATTTAACCTATCTGGATGTCAAAAACTATTGCTAGATGGTATCTCGATTAGTGCAAAAATTGGTTCCTGTGCTACCAGCTTAGTGTTTGAACCTATTGAGTCACGCACACAAGTCAGACAAAGTAGGAAGGAATTGACCTATGTTTATATATTCAATCTGAAAGCACTTGACTTAATTGAACATATAAGCTAACTTGATTGAAAATGGAGTTATAGATCAAATAGGATTGAAGAGTTGACTATGTCTAGCTAGCACTACATATAAGGTTCAGGTTCAATCCCGGGGATGAACAATTTCTATCTATGATCCATAAAATATATGAAAGATTGGATTTAAGTACTAATTAATTTTAGATTAGATTTGAATTAATTAGACTTAAATAGGTCCAAAATCCAAGTTAGACTTGGTACAAAAGTTTTAGGATTGACAGTCTTTCAAAATTATTTCGAACCGATTTTGAATCGGATTTGAATCAAATCTATTTTGGATGAGATATGAGTATTCCTAGTTGCACTGAGAATATCCACTCATGAAGCATGATCAAAAATTAGTTTGGTGCTTATTTGGGGCATCCCAAGTGGGTGTGGGAGTGGGTGCAAAGTGGATGTCATAAGTGATGGCAATTATATCTCATGTAGAAGTCCTTTCATGAGTATTGGACCAATTTAAATCAAATTTGAATAAAGAGTCCTCCTCTCATTGGGTCACAAGAATAATCTATAAATAGAGAAGATCTCTATCTATGGATAAAAGAAGAGAATAGAATAGCAAACAAATCAAATTGAGAGAAAAAAAAAGAGAGAGAGACAGACGTGTGAAGAGAGAGGTCCTTCATCTTCTACATCTCTCCCTTTGTTGCCGCCTCCTCTCTTTGGGCATGGATCCTTCTTGGGCATCCTACCTGTTGGTGTGAGGTGTCACATCATCACATCTCATCCCTTGATTGATTGTGTATGCGAAGCCAATTGGATTGGAGTTCATCCTACTTTCCTGCAGCGTCTGACGTGGATGCAAAGTAGAGGATCTGCATATGCAGCCCTCCATGAAGATTTATATCAGATAATTTAGGATCTAATCTTTGGTTCTACTATGATTCAGGTAAGAATTTGATTCTTAAACAAGTAAAATATTAGAGAAAATTTTTAAATGCAACCTGAGCATTCTAGAGGGAAACTATTTTCTTCCCTTCAACTAGTATCAGAGCAGATTTGAAATATATGCATACAAAATAAATTTTTTTATGATTATTTATATAATATATAATTAAAATTTTTTGTGTAACATTAAATCTCATTTAGATATATTTATATAAAATTTTTTATCTAATTTTGATTGGATTAGAGGTGCCTAATCAATGGTTGATTGAGGTTGTTATAAATATATTATAACAGAATTCTATTATTACTAAATTTTTTATGAAAAATAATATAAATTAAAAATTTATTTTAAATCTATTTTAATAGAATTTTAATTTTATTATTTTTTTTATGAAGTGAGGATTATTTCAGATCTAAATTGGATCCATTTTGATAGATATTTAGATCTGAATCCTATCATAATTCAGCACTGCGTGAAAATAGATTTTATCATAAATTAATTCTTTATGCATTCATATTTGTATCTAATTATTTTTTTATTTGATATCAAATCTAAAATTAATATTTTATAATCAGTATAAGATAAGTTTTAGATTTGATATGATGTATATGATATATCAAATCTAATGGATTAGATGAAGAATATAATTGATGAGATCAAGGATATGTTCATAATATAAAATAGTTTTATCAATAATTGTATGTTAATATAATTATATATAAAATTAGATTTTAGATCTTAGTAGCCTAGTACTCAGATTGATGAGGTCACCAGATCATCCAATCATAAGAGATTGAAGAGATTAATCTCTCTTTTGCCTATTCGATGGGTTCTCTTATGACGTGTAGGGGTGTCGTTGTGATCCAATTTTATAAAGAAGAAAAGTAAATAGATTTTTATGTATTATTTTAATTATAAATATATTTAGATTAGATCTAAAGTAATTTATGATCCATTATAATAGGATAAAATTCAGATATAAAATTATTTTAGATCTGAATTACATATTACATATGATGTAATTGGTATTGATCTAAAAGTTATCATGATACATGAGATGTATGAATGAAGTTTAGATCATATCTATGTATGTTTAATTATTAAATATATTATGAAAATTTATTTTCATGTGTTAAAATATATGGTATGCTTTACTTGAAACTCTTGTAGAATAGTTCTATAAACTGAAACACACATTTCACATACTTAATTTTGAATTAAGTTTGAATGATCTAGAATTGAGAATTAAAGATTATTAAGATACCACATAATATGATGAGCAAAGGGTTAGCATGAATCAGATCTTTTTAATGAGTTAGACCTAGGGTTAGGAACACATATAGACCAAGTAAAGAAATTAATTAAATCTAATCAAGTATTGAATTAGATTAGGTCAGTATTTCTCTAAATCAATCTTAATAGTTGAAGTTTGATCAAGATCATGTGTTTAACCCTAATAAATAGACCATGATCATAGCTCCATGGTTGAGCCCGAATCTTCTGGTGTGTCAAATCAAAACTAATTAACTAGTTGGTGTCTAAGGTAAGTTTAGCAGATTTGATCAAGTAGTTTTTAATTGGGAGCTATTCACCTAGATGCATCTACAGTGAGTTAAGGGCAGATCCCTCTCACTGATCTCACTTACCTAACCAATATGGTAGATTATGTTTTGATTAGATCGCTAGTCAATTCGTCCAGACCCATGCCATTAAGGTGAATCAATGTGACTGATTTAGGTATCTTTAGACCAGCTTATGTTTAATCCTTTACATGACTTAGTGAAGTCAGTGAAAGGATTTGCAGCTTGCAGGTCAACTTCTTCTCTCATTCTCAGATCAATAAAATTAAATCTCTAAATTATTTGATCCATAAAGTGATAAAGTTATGAGATAACTTAATCATTGCCTCCCATTAAGGTGTGTGATAATGAGTCTAATATTCCAAATAGACATTGGAGGCGCCACACGCCTGGTGTCTATTACGTATTGAAATTATCATTCATCATATGACCATCATAATGTACCTTCAGATCAATGCTCAGATTGGTCGAGCCACACTCGGGCATAGACATCCATTTGTTGGATGCACTTGATGTGTCATGTTAATGGTTGGACCTAACCAGAATTTTCAGTGGAGGCGCCACACGCCTGCTAAAGGGATGTCTAGGGCAAAACCCAATACTAGAAGTTATTTGGAGAAACAATTGGTTATGAACCTACCCATGGATATACTAGGATTGGCCAAGCCACACTCGGGCCCGAATGCAGTCCGTGTGGATTCTAGTATTTGCTAAAAAATTAATGTAATTCTTCAAGTTAGAGGTAGAGGTTACCAACTTGCAAAAAATAGTGGAAGGACCTTTAGACTAAAGTCTATGTCTTCATGATTAAAAAAATAATTTATATACTAATAGGTTAATATTTTCTCCTTTCAGTTATAGCCAACACACTATCCCTCCATTTGCTGTTGGACAGCAACAAGCTCACCGAATCCAACTTTGATAGCTAGTATCGAAAGTTGAAGATCATGTTGGAGCACGAGAGGATTTTGTATGTCCTAACGGATCAAGCACCTGAAGAACCTGCAGCCAATGCTCCTCGTGCTACGAGAGACACTTACATGAAGTGGCTCAAAGATCGTATGACTGTGCGTTGCATGATGAGGACAGCTATGAATGATGAACTTAGTTATAAGTTCGAGGATACGTAGCCAGAGGAAATGATTCAAATATTGAATGAGTCCTTCGACATCCTTGAAGATGTGGAAAGACATAAAACCTCCTACGCAGTATTCAATGCCCATATACGAGAGGGAGCTTCAGTCATTGATCATGTATTATACATGATTGAGCAGATTGAACATCTTAGCAAACTTGGCATTCTGTAGCATGAACAGTTAGACAAGGATGCTATCCTCAATTCGCTACCAAAATCCTACCTATCCTTTCTCAGTTATTATAGAATGATGAAGCCTGCAGTAAACTACCATGGTTTGCTAGGGTTATTGCAAATTTTTTAGAAGGATCACCAGCTCCAAAAGGAGCCAGTGAATTTAGAGGAGGTTCATCTGCAGAGCGTCGATCTTCTAGGAGAGGAAAGAAAAAAAAGGTACAAAAATCTCATGCCACCGATATCAAGCAGAGCAAACCATCAAAATTGACAAGAGCCAGGCAGAGTGCTTCTTCTGTAAGAAGCTGGATCATTGAAAAAGAAATTATCCTGCTTATATAGCCACCCTTGACCCAATCAGGCCTAAGAACAAGAGAAAGAGGCAAGTGATTGCTTCACAAGATATTTATATGATAGCACCTTATAATTTCTCTAGTTGTGATACTACTACCTGGGTATTGAATATCAGAAGTTCTATTAATATATGCAATTCGTTGTAGGGACTGCAGATAAGTAAAAAATTTTGAGAGGGCGAGCGGTTCCTTAACGTTGGAGATGGAAGCCTTGTTCTAGTTCTGATTTTGGAAACTTTGCAGCTTGTCTTCGAGTTCAGTAGTGTCATGTTAGATGATTGTTATTATTGTCCCTCCTTTATGATAAATATCATCTCTGTAGGCCTTTTGGCTAAACTTGGTTACAAGTTTATAATAAAAGATAATTTTTGTGATATCATTATGAATGATACTATAATTATGTATGAACAATTAAAACATGACATATACATAATATCACGGTCTGTAGTGCAATGTACACACCCAGTAAATGTCTCAAAATAGATAATGTCAACAAATCCTATCTTTGGCATTGTAGGCTCGGTCATGTGAACAAGTATAAGATTGACAGGTTGATCAAAGAATGTATCCTTAGATAGATGATTGTGAATCATTGCCCACCTGTGAATCTTGTCTACTTGGCAAGATGACTAAGTCACCTTTTAAAGAAAAAGGTGAAAGAGCTAGTGATGTCCTAGGTCTAATACATACTGATGTATGTGGTCTATGAACATAAGTACCAGAGGAGGATACTACTACTTCATTATGTTCACAGATGACCTATCGAGGTATGGGTATGTCTATCTTATGAAGCATAAGTTAGAATCATTTAAAATATTCAAATGATTCCATGCTGAAGTAGAGAAACAAACTGAAAAGAATATTAAGATCTTTTGGTCAGATCGAAGAGGTGAATACCTCACCAATAAGTTTCTGACATATCTGGAAGAGAATGGGATTCTCTCACAATGACCCCTCTTGAAACACCACAACATAATGGTGTATCCGAAAGGAGGAATCGAACCTTGTTAGATATGGTCCAATCCGTGATGGGCTTTTTCAGTCTGCCAATATCCTTTTGGAGATATGCTCTAGAGACTGCCTGCTATATTTTGAATAAGGTGCCCAGCAAGTCTGTCGATAAAACTCTATATGAGATATGGACTGAGCGTAAGCTGGTGCTCTCACATCTTAGGGTCTTGGGGTGTCTAGCTTATGTCAAGCATCTAAAGATAGATAAGCTTGGATCGAAGTCTGATAGATACTTATTCGTAGGGTACTCAAACAAAATTAAAGGATACTACTTTTACCTCACTGCAGAACAAAAGATGTTTGTCAGTAGTCAGGCAATCTTTTTGGAAAAGAATTTCCTTGGTGAAGAAGATAATGCCTGTAAAATTGAACTTGATGAAGTTTATGAGGTGAAAGGATCGACACAAACAAAATTGGGTTCGATTGATGAATCAAATCCGGAGCCAGTAGAGGCACCATTAAGGAGATCCGATAGAGCACCGCATTAGCTGAACAGATACTACGATTTTTTGATCTGGGATGGTGATCCTATTGAACTTAATGAGAACGATGAGGATCTGATCACCTATATGGAGGCCATGCAAAAGCCCAACTTCTAAAAATGGCTTGAGGCCATGAAGTCCAAGATGGAGTCCATGGAGATCAATAGTGTCTGGACACTAGTTGATCCGCCCAAAGGGATAAAATCCATAGGGTGTAAATGGATTTTTAAGAGAAAAAGAGGAGCGGACAGAAAGGTAGAGATCTATAAAGCCCGTCTAGTTGCTAAGGATTACCGTCAGCGTTATGGTATTGACTATGATGAGATGTTCTCTCCTATGACAATGCTCAAGTCCATCCGGATTATGCTTGCTGTCACTACATACTTAGATTATGAGATCTGAACATGGATGTCAAAATCACTTTTCTTAATGGAGAGCTGGAAGAAGAGGTGTATATGATACAACCTGAAGGGTACACATCCACAGACGAGTCGAAAGTGTGCAAGTTGAAAAGATCAATTGATGGACTTAAGCAGGCATCGAGGAGTTGGAACATGTATTTTGATAAAGTAATCAAAATGTATGGCTTCATTAGGAATGGAGAAGAGCCTTGCATCTACAAATGGGCTTGCAATTTGTGGTCATTTTTCTTATGCTGTATGTGGATGACATATTGTTACTAGAAAATGACATCCCGACTTTGCATAATGTGAGCTATGGTTATCATCACAGTTCTCCATGAAGAACTTGAGAGAAACATCCTACATCTTAGGGAAGAAGATCTATAGGGATAGATCTAGAAGGTTGTTTGGATTGTTCCAATCCATGTACATTGACACCTTGTTGAAGGAGTTCAACATAGATAATTTCAAGAAAGGCTAGCTTCCGATAGGTCATGGAATTACTCTTTTCAAGAAGGATTGTTCGACAACTCCTGAGGAGAGAGAGCGCAGAGTAGAATACCATATGCTTCAGTAGTGAGATCTATCATGTACGCTATGATATTACGAGGTCGGATGTGGTCTATTCACTAGGGGTAGTGAGTAGGTACCAGTCAGATCGAGTGAGAAGCATTGAAAGATTGTAAAATAATTCTTAAGTATTTGAGAAATACTAAAGACCAATGGCTCATCTATGGAGACTCTGATCTGAAACTTGTGGGATATACTGATTCCAGTTTTCAGTCAGACTGTGATGATAGCAGAAGCGTGTTGGGCTATGTATTTATCTTGAATGGAGGAGCTGTTTGCTGAAAAAGTTTCAAGCAAATGTGGCCGATTCTGTATACAAAGCAGAATACATTGCTACATCAGATGTTGCAAAGGAGGCGGTGTGGTTGCAAAAGTTTATTATCGAGCTGGAAGTTGTACCTTCTATTGATGGTCCTGTCCTGTTGTATTATGACAGCTCCAATGCCATAGCTCAGGCGTAAGAACCTAAGTCACACCATCGCACTAAACATGTACTATGCCACTGTCACCTAGTGCGAGAGATCGTGAACCGAGGTGACATTGAGCTTAAGAAGATCGACGGAAAGAAGAACCTAGCGACCCCTTCACTAAAGCTCTCGGGATCAAAGAGTTCAATGACTTCAAATGGAAGATGGGTATAAGATACTGTCCCGATTGGCTTTAGTCCAAGTGGGAGTTATTGGAAATTGTATCCTAAAATCAATCATGTGACGATTGAGTTCATCCTTATATATGAATTATTGATTATTGAATAATAGTTATTCTGATATTTTTCATCACAAAATGACATCTTTCTTGAACTCTTGTACTGTGATGAAGTCCCTAAAACTATGCGAGTGTACGATAAAGAGAGAATTTATTGTATAGTTCTTAAACAAATTCGCAATCAAATGATACATCATTACGGAATGATGATGTTTATCGAGTGAAGGTCATTGTGTGCCATATGGATTGGTTGTCCTCTTAACCAAGGAGTGTAGAGACACTGGTATGGCATATAGGTGAGATGAAGGGTACATCATCACTGAACAAGTGACTCACCTACTGAGCATTTTGCTATCAAGAGCTGCTCACGAAACATATGGGTATAAAAGTCTTTCAGACCTGAGATCACTATAGTGACTTGCAAGCAACTCACTGTGCTTTGATGTCGAACTACCTGGATTTTTAATGCAATGATGGAAGGCTATTGGGTACAGTCAAGTACTTGCGAAATCTGTGTGTGGATCAAGATGAGATTGATCTCTCCAGATTATTGGAGTTGATGTATCACTGTATTTCAATTTAGTAAAGTCTTAGCCAGGGTAATCTATAGATGGATTTGAAAGGTTGAAATACAATGTGGATGAAGCAATCTCGATTGACAGTTAACCTGAGACCATCCTAGAGCGTCCAGGATTAAAAGGATAAATTATGCAGTAACCATGAGTATGGGTTCTAAAATATTTTTTTATGATAATTTGACATGTCTGGACATCGAAAATCATTGCTAGATGGTATTTCAATTAGTGTAGAAATTAGTTCCTATGCTACCGACTTAGTGTTTGAACTTATGGAGTCACGCAAATAAGTCAGACAAAGTAGGAAGAAATTAACCTATATTTATATGTCCAATCTAAAGTACTTAACTTGATTGAACATATAAGCTAACTTGATTGAGAATTGAGTTATGAGTCTAACGGGATTGAAGAGTTGACTATGTCTAGCTAGCACTACACATGAGGTTCAGGTTCAATCTCGAGGATGAATAATTTTTATCTATGATCCATGAATATATGAAAGATTAGATTTAAATACTAATTAATTTAGATTAGATTTAAATTAATTAGACTTAAATAGATCTAAAATCCAAGTTAGACTTGGTACAAAAGTCCTAAAAAATTTAGGATTGACAGCCTTTCGAAATTGTTTCGAACTGGCTTCGAATCGGATTCGAATCGGATCTATTTTGGATGAGATATGAGTATTCCTACTTACACTGGGAATACCCACTCATGAAGCATGATAAAAAATTAGTTTGGTGCTTATTTAGGGTATCCCAAGTGGGTGTGGGAGTTGGTGCAAAGTGAATGTCATAAGTAATGGCAATTATATCTCATGTAGGAGTTCTTCTTTCATGAGTATTGGATCAATTTAAATCAGATTTGAATAAAAGTCCTCCTCTCATTGGGTCATGAGAATTATCTATAAATAGAGAGGGTCTCTACTTATGGATAAAAGAAGAGAATAGAATAGCAAACAAATCAAATTGAGAGAAGAGAAAAAGAGAGAGAGACAGACGTGTGAAGAGAGAGGTCCTTCATCTTCTACATCCTCTCTTTGTTGCCACCTCCTCTCCTTGGGCGTGGATCCTTCTTGGGATCCTATCTACTGGTGTGAGGTATCATATCATCATATCTCATCCCTTGATTGATTGTGTATGCGAAGCCAATTGGATTGGAGTTCATCCTGCTTTCCCACAGCGTCTGACGTGCATGCGAAGTAGAGGGTCTGCATATCCAGACCTCCATGAAGGTTTATATCAGATAATTTAAGATTTGATCTCTGGTTTCACTGTGATTTAGGTAAGAATTTATCTTTAAATAAGTAGAACATTAGAAAAAATTTTAGATGCAACCTGGGCATTCTGGAGGAAAACTGTTTCCTTCCCTTCACCCGATTACAAAAGAAATTTGATCCTAATTTGATCAGGATTTTGACTCGACTAATTCCTAATTGGGTTAAAAATTTGATGAGATATTTGAGTTTTTAATTGAATTGATTCATTTCTATTAGTGGGTTCAATTCAAATTTGATTTGGATTAGAATCAGAATTGAAAATGAAGAGTCCTTGTCAACTAGGACTCTATCCTTATCTTTTGCACCACACCTGGATCCATGCCAATTTCTCCACACCTAATTGGATTTGGGTTGTAATTTTTGGCATCATAATAGAGAATCCAATAAGGGTGGGCAACTATAGCTGATGAGTCATAATATTATCTCTTGCCTAATTCGAATGCGATCCGAAGTAGAGATAAGAGGTAAACTAGGAAAGAGATTTTTCATATATGGAATATTGTTGGTGTCATATTTATTTTTTTTATTTTTCTTGAAGAATTATTTAGTTTGTGAAATTTTAAAATCCTTCTTCATTTTTAATAATTTTTTTAAAATTTTTTGGGATGTCAAAAAGAGGTTTTGGCATTGACTCTTGGTGCCCTTCCTTGGAAAATCTAATTCCTAGTCTATAAAAAGGGGTCCTCTCTCTTGGATGTGCCATGATCATTCCCTTGGTGTTTTTTATTTTTAAAGCTTCTTCTCCTCCTCCTCTATTCCTTCTCTTAATCCTCTCTTGCTTTGGTGTATCCAAGGTACTTGAAGAAGGAGGAACATATCAGCTGTCGAAATTACTTGCAGGCTAACACCTCCAAGTCCTTGATCTGCGTCTGTCTTTGCATGGATCTTCCTGTAGAGGCCAGATGACTCCATGTGGCTGCGAGTGACCTGAGCAACACCTTCTCTAATCATTGGATCAGAAAAATATAGATCAAATTTATTTAGTAATGATCTCTAACTTATTTTGATTCCTATTGTAGATCTAATAGTTAGATCTAGAATTTCAGTATCGATGAGATCGATGTAATTTTTATTTTTAGATTTCAAGTACATATTTTCATATTAAAGATCATGCTGTGGTAGTCTAAGATAGGATCTTATACATATAATTAAGATTAAATTATTTAATCTATTATTTTTTCTATATAAAATTTTAAAATTGCATGTACTGCACTACCGCATATTTTCTTCAACTAGTATCAAAGTCAGGTTGTTTTGATGTGAATCAATATGACCTTAGATCTGATTTTTTATTATTTGATCTTATTATTTATGATTTAGGTTAGATCTAAATTAGTTTATTTTTAGATTTGATTATTATCTATTTAGATTAGATGTTCTGAGTAGCAAAGTACTCAAATTGGATAATCACCAGACCGTCTGGTCATAGGAGCAAGTAGAGTTTCATGACACTCTCCTTCCATTCCATGGGGTGCTCTTCATGATGTGTAGGGGTGCCACTATGAGATCCCATGAAGAAGAAAGTGAAAGGAGAAAACTTACTTTCTTGCAAAACTTTAGATTTTGAAATCCTACATGTTGTTGTATGTGATGCAAGTTGCGAAGAAACTAGTTACATCTAATCTTGTTTAATTAAAATTATTTTATTTTAAAATCATAAAAATTTAAATTTTATCTAAAAAATTTTATGATTTGATATAAAAAATTTACATAAAAAATTATTTTCAAAATTTTAACCATATTAATGCAAAACTTAATGAAGAATTAAGTGTTAAACTCAATAGATCTAAAATTATGATTTAGATTTAAAGACATTGCATAAAACATGAGGCATGGTTAGCTCAAATCAAGTTCTTCTCTTTAATTGGGTTAGTGATAGATTCACGATGTTATCGTTAGGACATCATGATTATCAATTTAATTCTAACTTCAATAGAAATTAAAAATATATAGAGAGTAGCAAGTCAGGTCGAATCCATAGAGAAGGCAGGATTTTGATTTGAAATCTTTGATTTTTTAAGAAGAAAATAAAATTTTGAAGAAAATAATTTAAGTCAAAAAATAAAAATTAAAAATATAAAAAATAAATCTGTACTAAGATGTACTATTTAGATCCTAGCTTCTACTTGCAATAAAAATAAATAATAAAAATTTAAAAAATATAAAATAAATTGGTACTAAGATCTATTAACTAGATCCTAGCATCTACTTGTAAAAATTTAAAGTACAAGAAAATAAATTTTATATTAATTAAAATTAAAATTTAAGTATAAAAAATTTAAAAAATAATAAAATAAAATAAAATTATAATAAAATCTAAAGTTGATCAGCTCAGCCTCGTCAGAAAGATAGTTAATGACCTCTCCTTTTTTCTTCGTACTCCATAGAGCGAACCGACTTCTTTTCTTCTTTTCCTTGGGTCTCTAAAACTATTTAATTTTTTTTTATTTTTTTCTTGACTTTTACTAAATTTTTTTCTTTCCTCACTTATTTCTGGACCTCCTATTTATAAATGAATTTTTTATCTTTTTCTGATAGCAAAAGGAGTCCCAAAATCCTTAGAAAATGTATTATACCCGTAGAAATTTTTCTGACCGTCGGATTGCATTTGGATCACCCAGATCTAATCAAAAAATATTGTTTAAGTCCATCTTATGGTTAGAGACATTCTCAGCCATTGGATTGAACTTCAAATCAAATTCTGGCCATTGGATCGTACATTTTATCTCCTTAACACAGTCGAAGATGCTGTCAGCCGTCGGATCGAGCCTCGGATGGAATCTGGGCCATTAATCAGTGCCTAGATTTTCTATTCAAAGTCGGGAATGACGTAACTATTGGATCGAGTGATGGATCAATTTTCAGCTATCAGATTGCACCCAAAAATCTTTCTTTCAACTGACAACCAATGTGGACCGTTCGATCTCCCTCAGAATTGATATCAACCATCGGATGGTGCAAATTTTCTTCCGTTCGCACGTAGACCGCACCAAAACATCATGAACTATTTCTGTGGACCACGCCATCACTTCTGTGGATCAAGCAGCCAGTCCACCGTGCACTGAAGGCTATAAAAATTATTTTTTAGGATATTTTCACTTGATTTTCACTCCGATTTTCACCTGAAAAATAGAAAAAAATATGCATTAAATTTTTTAAAATTTTTTATTTTTTTGATGCTTAAATTGTTCAATTAAATAATATCTATTTTTCATAAATATACTCTAATTTTATTTTTTTTAATTTTCTATTTTTATAAAAAAAATTAATTTATTCATGAAATTAGATTTTTTAAAAGATGTTAGCATCATAAATTATCAAAAATACCTACAATAAATATAAAAATATGCCACTTATCACACCCCCCAACTTGAACTTTGCTCATCCTTGAGTAAAGAAAGAATTTAGAATTAAGTATCGTTTAACTTAAAGTTTCGAATTTCATCAAATAATTTTAAAAAAGATCACTGATGTTTAGTAGAGCATGAGTGAGATATGTCATCGAGGTATTAATATTAATCAATATGGGAGCTAAGCTAAAAATATTAAATTTTTTTAAAATTTTTCTAAATTATTTCTATTTTATCTCCAAATCATTAACCTTCATATGGACAAATATATTGTTACTTTCATTCTTCATTTATTGATTGATTTTTTTCTAATATTATATCGCTATTAAGTATCTTAATCTCTTAAGCTTTCTGTTTGATCCATGTAGCGAGTTTTCAACCAATGACTCCAGAACTAGTTGACTTTAGGGCACTAGGTATAGAATACCCTTCGGACCTACTTGCTCGAATCAAATAGGCTACGAGTTAATATTAGATTTACAATAAAGCTTCTTTGTCGTTTATACCTTTTCATGCGAAACTCAATGCTTGCTTAAGTAAAGAGGCCCGATTACTCAGCATAAAATATTGAAAAAAAAAATTTATATATATGAAGAAACGTATAGTTACTCTACACAAGCCCATAAGAAGTAAACTCTTCTTTGATGCTGGTAGAAAAATTTAGAAATACTCAAAGAAAACTGTTTAAGTTTTAAACTTAATTCTTTATTGAGTTTTCTTAATACTTGACCCCTCAATATCTCACAAACTCTCTAGTCTATACATCAATTTTTTTTTAAAAATGATTGGTTTCACTCAATTTTTAAGTGTAATCAGGTGCTTAAATGCTAAATACTAACTTACTTGAGGATTAAAAAAAAAATTTATTCTCTCCCCCAATTTAATCGACATTGTCCTCAATGGAGTAGAAAAAATGAAGAGTGCATGCAAAAAGAAAGAAAAGGAGAATGTCACTCGATTCAAAAATCTTTTCAAAATTAGTTCTTCTCCCAACTTAGCCAATATTATCTTCAGATCCCTACAAAAGACATAAAGTAAGATTCAATTAACCTAAACAAAATGCAAAAGATAACAAAAAGCAAAAACTAAAAATTAGAACTGGGTTACCTCTCAGGAAGCTCTAAGTTTACCGTCTTCAGCAGACCATGCTGATTCTTACCTACCCCGTATCAAATATTGGATTGATAAATTTTAATGATTTTGGATTGCCAATCTCAAAAAAATAGTCTATGATAAATATCAATATTTTATTATCAATCTTCAAAAAGTAGTTCACATCCCTATTCTTAATTTTACAAAGATAATTTACAAACCCATCATACCCTTGTTTGTTGAGAATTTCTCCTATTTGTTCTTCTAAAATACTCATGAATTGAGTTTTTGGGTTAGGAGTTAAGTTCGATACAATGGGTACGAAAGGGTATCATTTGATTCTAAACATGCATACTCATATGTGACTAAGGGCGATTTCAGTTCTGGAGGAGGTGGTGATTCTAAAGTAGAAGAACCGACTTCTAAAGCTGAAAAAAATGGAACCCTTAATTTATATATCTTAGATAACTCATCCATTCTCTTTTTTTTATCTTTTTCACTCAGATCAGTAATAATGTCGAGCTCAGTTCTTCTATTGGGTTAGTCTCAATACTAATCTCCTCTTCTAAATTCATATTTTGACTAGCATCAGTACTAATCTCACTCATCTGGTCTTGGTATGGATCTTTAAGAATTCTATAACTTTTAAGCTCAGAGATTACTTTATCATTTTAAAAATGAAGATTCTTAAGTGGGACATTGAATTGATCACTAGGTCTAGGTGGTTGGTGGTTGAATGGATCATTTTCAAAATTTGATATTAGTTGGCTCGATAATTGACCTAGTTCTCTCCTCATGATAGACTCAGCTAATTGACCTATTTATGCTTCTAGCCTAATGAGAGATTGCTGTTGGATCATAATCATTTGTTGAAGTTGGCTAAATCTATCACCAGCTAGATTGGTCTATTAAGGAGATGGGTATGGAGGCTAATTGTAATAGGATGGCTGAGTAGGCTAACTAGGCTGACTACTATTATAGGCATAGTTTTGGTATTGGGGCCTATTTTAAAAAATTTGCACAAAAAAAATTTAGGTCTGAGCTTGAGTCGCTGGGATCTCCAAGAAAACTTAAGGTGGTTCCTTCAATCTTAATTATATGTATTTAAGAATGGATCATTGACAGGCTTGGAGTAACCTTGAGTAGCTTGAACTTGTTCTTGGATGAAAGGTGAAAACTGCACAGCCGTAAGACATTCACTCACATGATGGACTGGACTAGCACAGATAGAATAAATCTCCTGATAATTGAGAGGTGGTGTATATTGTGCAGGAGATTGTTGACATAGGGCTAGGCATTTATCTATAAGAAGGTCGACTTTATCTAATTTTTGGGCTATCATATTCAAATCAACCTTAGGACTAGAATTTGAATATTTGATCCCATAGAATGATGAAAATATCGATGGATTATAGGTGGAAAGAATAAAATATTCCTTCATCTGTCTAGGTGGTTCTTAGAATTTTTAGCCATTTGATTATTAGGTGTAACATGGATCAGCCGTTCAATTTCAGAATTGGATTCAACTAGATCAGAATAAAAAAAATTATACCATGCATGTACCAGTGCAAACCCTAATATGTGATTGAGTTTTTTTTTTAAGAAGAAGGAGAAAGAAAAGAGAAGAGAAAGAAGGAAACAAGTTCTAAAGGTGAGATCCTTAAGAAAGCCCTAGACCTAAGGATGAAAGATGAGAAGAATTAGTTATGGTTAAGTGTTAAGTACAATCAAGTTAGCAAGCAATTAAACCTAGACACCTATAGATTTCTTAGACCTATCAGTTTGATGTAGAGTGGCTTAGTCTAGATGCAAATTGGGTTTGTTCTCACTTCCTTCAACTAGCCAGGTAAGAGGTAGGTCATGGAGATCCCCCCCATTGCTTGCCTTAGACATCAATTGGATTGGCCAGGTAAGCTAACGGAACTAATTAAATAACCATGAGTCTACTTAGGCTAAGCCTTTGTAACCTCTTACCTTAGACACTAATTTCAAGTGTGAGTCCAAACTTACTTTGCACTTGACTTCGCCACAATACTCAAACTGAACTCAATTGATCCTAGGGCCCAATGTCTACTTGATTTTAGTTAGGTTTGGGTTAATGCGGGATGCTGGTTGGTTGTTTTTGGATTAAAAAAGGATGATAAAATCTTCACCTTATCTTATTTATGGATGTTGCCCTAAAGTTGATTTGAGATGAATATGCACAACCAATTTCAAACAAGGAGTTCTATGCAACTAAATTAGATGCATGAAATTAATCAAACTTGAAAGCTTACCTTGTCTCCAGCAATCACCAAAAAAAATCTGAGACGATGAATGCTTCTAACAATTAAGTTTCTACTCTTGTCATGTAATTTTTATTAGGTTTATGTGGATGAATTTTAGGTTAATTTTAAAAAAAAATAATAATTAATACTAAAAAAATAGTTAGAGTTAGGATTAGAATTGATCTCACCAAGCAAAAGTGAAAGCTTTCTATTACTTTTTTTTTTGAATTTTTTTTGTAAAAAAATTAAAAAAATTAGTAAGCTATATTTATAAAAAAATTAAAGAAATTAAATATTAAAATTGTTGCCTTCTCCAGCAACGGTGCCAAAAATTGATAGATTCACGATGTTGTCATTAGGACATCGTGATTATCAATCTAATTTTGACTTCAATAAAAATTAAAAATACGTAGAGTATACAAGTCGGGTCGAATCTATAGAGAAGGCAAGATTTTGATTTGAAATCTTTGATTTTGTAAGAAGAAAATAAAATTTTGAAGAAAATAATTTAAGTCAAAAAATAAAAATTAAAATATAAAAAATAAATTCAGTACTAAGATTTACTATTTAGATCCTAGCTTCTACTAAATAAAAATAAATAATAAAAATTTAAAAAGTATAAAATAAATTGATACTAAAATCTACTAACTAGATCCTAGCATCTACTTGTAGGAATTTAAAGTGCATTGAAATTCAAGTATAAAGAATTTAAAAAGAATAATAAAATAAAATAAAATTATAACAAAATCTAAAGTTGATCAATCCAGCCTCATCGAAAAGATGGTTGATGATCTCTCCTTCTTTCTTAGTACTCCGTAGAGCGAACCAGCTTCTCTTCTTCTTCTCTTGGGTCTCTAAAATTATCTTATTTTTTTATTTTTTTTGACTTTCTACTGAATTTTTTTTCTTCCCTCACTTATTTCCAGACTCCCTATTTATAGATGAATTTTTTACCTTTTTCTGATAGCAAAAGGTGTCCCAAAATCTTAGAAAATGTATATACCTGTAGGAATTTTTTTAGCCATCGGATTGCATTTGGACCACCCAGATCTAATCAAAAAACACTGTTTAAGTCCTTCTTACGGTCGGAGATATTCTCAGCCATTAGATCGTGCTTTAGATCGAATTCTAGCCATTGGATCGCACATTTTATCTCCTTAACACACTCGGTGACACTGTCAGCCATCAGATCGAGCCTCGAATGAAATCTGGGTCGTCGATCAGCATCCTGAATTTCCTATTCAAAGTCGTAAATGATGTCAATCATTGGATCGAGTGATGGATTGATTTTAGCCATCGAATTGCACTCAGAAATCCTTCTTTCAACCAGCAACCAATGTGGACTGTCCGATCTCCCTCATAATTGATATCAACTGTCGGATGGCTCAAATTTTCTTTCGTTCACTCGTAGACCACATCAAAACATCACAAACTGTTCCTTGAACCATGCCATCGCTTCTGTAGATCGAGTGCTGGTCCACCGTGCACCGAAGGCTATAAAAATTATTTTTAGGATATTTTTACTTGATTTTTGCTCCAATTTTTGCCTGAAAAATAGGAAAAAATATGTATTAAATTTTTCAAAAATTTTTTATTATTTTGATCTTAAATTACTCAATTAAATTAATATCTATTTTTCATAAATATGCTCTAATTTTATATTTTTTAAAATTATCTATTTTAATAAAAAATTTAATTTATTCATAAAATTAGATTTTTTAAAAGATGTTAGCACCATAAATTATCAAAAATACCTACAATAAATACAAAAATATGTCACTTATTAGTTAGACCAAAGGTTAGAATCAAAAAATTGATTGACCATGTAAAAAAATTGATTAAGTCTAACGAAATGTTGAATTAGATTAATCAGAGTTTCCCTAATACAATAGTTGTAGACGGTCAAGTCCATGTCTTTGATTAGACCTAATGGACCTTAATTGTGGCTCAGTGGTTGAATTCGAATCATTAGGTTGGTCAAATCGAAACTAGTTAACCAATTGGTGTCTAAGGTAAGTTTGGCATTTCGATCGGTAATTTTTAATTAAGAGCGGCTTACCTGACCATTTCGATAGTGTCTAAGACAAGCTTAGCAAATCCTCCCATCGATCTCACTTATCTAGTCAATTAGATAAACTAGAGTTTGGTTAGCTTGCTAAGTGGTTCGAGTTAGCCTATGCCAGTAAGGTTGATCAATGTGACTGATCTAGGTACCAGTTCAATAGCATAACCTAATCTGATTCAATGACTTGATGAAGTCAGTAGGAAAATTATGGTCTACTGATTGACCTTTTCTTCTCTTTTCTTTTTTCTCTAAATCGATTAAATTTTTTAAATTATTAGGTCTCTAAAATGAGCTAGTTATGATGATAACTAAATCATAGCCTTCCATTAAGGTGAATGGTAATAGGTCCATTATTTATGATTGACATTACAGGCACCATCCGTCTGGTGTTCACTCTGAATAATAGAATTATCATTCATCATATGATGACTTTTTGAATTATTTGATGATGTTGGGTTGATCGAACCATCCTCGAGCCTGATCACTTATTAAGTAGAATCACTGAGTAGGTTTATATTAATGGTTTGACCTAATCAAAACTTTCAGTGGAGGCCCATCGCCTACTGAAATGATATCTGGGGCTAAATTAAATACTAGAAGTTATTTGAAGAAATAATTGGTGGGGCTAAATTAAATACTAGAAGTTGTTTGGAGAAATAATTGGTTGACAACTTACCCATAGGTGCATATGGGTTGACCAAACCATCCTCAGACCTATATGTAGTCTGTGTGGATTCTAGTACCCGCTAAGGAATTAAGATAATTCTTTGAATTGGAGGTAGAGGCTATCAATTTGTATAAAATAGTAAGAGAATATTTAAACTAAAGTCCATGTCTTTAGGATCAACAAATTCATATACTAATTAGATTTTATATTTTTCTTGTGTGTGTAGATATGGCCTCAAACTTATCGCTCCGATTACTATTGGATAGTGAGAAGCTTATCAGATCAAATTTTGATAACTAATATCGAAAATTAAAGATAGTCTTAGAGCATGAGAGGATCCTTTACGTGATAACGGATCTGACACCTGAGGAGCCTACTCTGAACGCCCGAGGTATGGCCCGAGATACTTATTTGAAGTAGCTCAATGACCACACCGCAATTCATTATATTATGCGGGTCTCTATGAACCATGAGTTCAGTCAAAAATTTGAAGAGGCTTAACCAAAGAAAATACTTCAAGTGTTGAGGGATTTCTTTGATACTCCGGATGATATTGAGCGGCACAAGATTAGTTGCACCTATTTTCAACATCTGTTAACGATCATGTATTGTACATGATCGAGCAAATTAAAAACTGAGCAAACTCGACTTTTCTTTGTATGAACAGCTGGAGAAAGATGCAATCCTAAACCCCCTACCCAAGTCCTACCTGCCATTCCTCAGTCATTTTAAAATGATAAAGCCTGTAGTCAACTACCACGGTCTATTGGAATTGCTACAGATTTTTGAGAAAAATCACTAGCTCTACAAGGAGATGGTGAATCTAGTGGGAGGATCTTCTTCGGATAGCCATCGTCCTTTTAAGAAAGAGAAAAAGAAAAAGAATAAGAATGTGCCTGGTGCTGGGAGTCAATCCCAGAAACTCAAGTTCAAGATTGATCAAAGTCAGGCAGAGTGCTTCTTTTGCAAGAAGCAGGGTCACTGAAAGAGGATTGTCCTCAGTATATTGCTTTTCTTGATTCGAATAGGCCAAAGAAGAAGAAACAATTAGTTGCTAGACAAGGTACTTATGTGATAACACCTTGTAACTTCTCTCTTTTTAATACAATGACCTAGGTATTGGATACCTACAGTCCTATTCACATTTGCAATTCATTGCAGGGTCTTTAGGTCACTAAGAGATTTAGAGATGGTGAGAGATTTCTGAACGTTGGAGATAGAAGATTAGTTTCAGTTCTAACTTTAGGAATCATCAAGTTTGTATTCGAGTCTCAGTACATTATTCTTGATGAGTGTCATTACTGTCCTAGCTTTCTTTTAAATATTATTTCTATAGATCTTTTAGCCAATTTCAATTATGAAATATCAATAAAAAAATTATGATATCATTTTGAATGGTGTTACAATTTTACGTGGATAGTTGAATAATGGTATCTATGTTGTATCATGTCTAATATAATGTATATTTCAAATAAATATCCTAGAATAGATGATGTCACGGATGTCTACCTTTGACATTGTAGGGTAGATCATATCAACAAAAATAGAATGAATAGGTTAGCTCAAGAAAGAATTCTTGATAAAGATGATTAAGAATCATTATCTATCTGTGAGTCTTGTTTGCTTGGAAAGATGACCAAGTCACCTTTTACTGAAAAAGATGAACGAGCCAGTGATGTGCTAGGTCTGATACATACTGATGTAAATGGACCCATGAGCACATATGCTAGAGGAGGGTATAGATATTTCATTACGTTCACAGACGACCTATCTAGGTATGGGTACATCTACTTGATGAAACATAAGTTCGAATCGTTTGAAATATTCAAACGGCTCCGTAATGAAGTAGAAAAATAAATTGAAAAAGTATTAAAACTCTTTGGTCTGACCGAGGAGGTGAATATCTCTCCAGTGAATTTCTGACATATCTAGGAGAGAATGGGATTCTCTCTCAATAGACCTCTCTAGGGACACCACAGCATAATGGCATCTCAAAAAAGAGGAATCGAACCTTGTTGGACATGGTTCGGTCCATGATGGGGTTTGCAACTTTGTCGATCTCTTTTTGGAGATATGCACTTGAAACAGCCTATCTTGTGTTCAATAATATTCTGAGTAAGTCAGTTAGTAAGACACCATATGAGATATGGTCAGGGCATAGGCCGAACCTCTTTTACTTTAGGGTCTGGGGATGTCCGGCTTATGTTAAACGATTACAAAGTAACAAGCTCCACCTTAGGTCTAATAAGTGTAATTTCATAGGATACCCCAAGAAAATAAGGAGATATTACTTTTACCTATCTGCTGAACAAAAGATGTTTGTCAGCAATAAGATACACTTTTTGGAAAAGTATGGCTTCATTAGGAATAGAGAAGAACCTTACATATGTAAGTAGGCAAATGGTTCAATAATTATATTTTTTGTATTGTATGTGGATGACATTCTCTTAATCAGGAATGATATCCCTGCATTATAGGGAATAAAAGTATGGCTGTCGTCATAATTTTCCATGAAGAATCTGAGAGAAGCAGCCTACATCCTAGAGATGAAGATCTATAGGGATAGATCTAAGAGGCTACTTGGGCAAAGAGCAAAGAGGAATTTGATTATTAATTGACTCAATTTGATTGAGCAAAGAACTTTAGAACAAATCTAATTGAAGTAGACTCAGTTCGACACTGATTGGGTTTGATATGATCGAGTCGATTACAAAAAAAATTTGATCCTGATTCGATTAAGGTTTTGACTCAGTTAATTCCTAATTAGGTTAGAAATTTGATGAGATATTTGGATTTCTAATGGGATTAGGTTCATTTTTATCAATGGGTTCAATCCAAATTTGATTTGGATTAGAATTAGAATTGAAAATGAAGAGTCCTTGTCAACCAGGACTCTATCCTTATCTTTTGCTCCACACCTGGATCCATGCCAATTTCTCCATACCTAATTGGATTTGGGTTATGATTTTTGGCATCATAATAGAGGATCCAATACGGATAGGTGAGTATAGCTGATGAGTCATAATATTATCTCTTGCCTAATTCGAATGTAATCCGAATTAGAGATAAGAGGTAAACTAAGAAAAAAAAATTCGTATATGAAATATTGTTGGTGTCATATTTATTTTTTCTTATTTTTCTTGGAGAATCCTTTGATGTGAGAGAATTAGAATCCTTCTCCACATTCTAATGATTTTTTTGGAATTTTTTGGGATGCCAGCAATGACTCTTGGTGCCCTTCCTTGGAAAACTCTAATTCCTAGTCAATAAAAATGGGTCCTCTCTCTTGGATGTCCCATGATCATTCCCTTGGTGTTTTTTATTTTTAGAGCCTCTTCTCCTCCTCCTCTATTCCTCCTCTTGATCCTCTCTTGCTTTGGAGTGTCCAAGGTACTTGAAGAAGGAGGAACATATCAACTGTCAAAGTTGCTTGCAGGCTAGCACGTCCAAGTCCCTGATCTGCATCTGTCTTCGCATGGATCTTTCTGTAGAGGCCAGACGACTCCATGTGGCTGCGAATGACTTAAGGAACACCTTCTTCAACTATTGGACCAGAGGAGATCAAGATCAAATTTATTTAGTAACGATCTCTAACTTGTTTTGATTCCTATTGTAGATCTAATAGTTAGATCTAGAATTTCAGCATCGATGAGATCGATGCGATTTTTATTTTTAGATCTAAAGTACATATTTTTATATCAAATATATGATGTGGTAGTCTAAGATAGGATCTTATACATATGATTAGGATTAAATGTTTAATTTATTATTTCTACTGGATAAAATTTTAAAATTTCATGTACTGCACTACCGCATATTTTCTTCATCAATTAAGTCTCATTAATTCAGATCTAATCTGAAATTAATTAGCACTTAAATCTAATTTTTTATATACTCCATGAATTATAGATCAAAAACTATTCATCCCTGAGATTAAATGTTGGAGTTTCATGGTTTCATACATGTAAAATTTTTTAAAAATAAAATTTAAAATTTTTAGATTAAATCTAATTTAATCTAAGCATGCATATGATCATATCTTCAAATTATAAATAGGATAATCATTTGTGAGATAAGATTCAAATACAAAAATCAAATAGAAAAAAAAAATTAAGAGTATACCTTGGTATAGATTAATCTTCACCGTGAACTGATGATCATAGATGTCTTCCGAAAGTTTCTTATAGCACAAGCATCCGGCCTCTAACGGGTATCCACATGAGACTCTGATATTGTAGGAACCAGATCTAGGGTTTCAGGATTAGATCTTGAAACTTTTTCAAGATCATACAGCGAAAGATTAAAATAAATTAAAATTTATTTTTTTAAAACTAAAAAATCTCTAGATCTAAGATCCTATTACATGATTATTATATAGTATTAAATCAAAAATTAAATATATATATATACAGTATGAACTATATGTTGATCATATCAACATGCTTCTATACTACATCTAATGTATGTATTAAACAATAGATCAGATCTATTACCTTGCAGGTTAGATGTTCTAACCTCGCTGATCAGGGCTTGAGGATGATATTGCAAGCCGCACATGCATCCGACCTCTAGAAGTCATCCACACGAGCCACGAATCTCGATCAGAAGTCCTGCTTCAGGAAATCAGCACAGTATGCTAGTACTGCGCTGATCCTTCTTTGATGGTTGATCAGGTGCCTCCTTCTTCTTGATTTGGACTCTTCCAAATATGGAAAGCAAAAGGAAGAGTTTCAGTTCTGAGACGCTCTCAGAAAACTCAAGATGGAGGGAGGAAAGATATGAAAACAAAAAACCCTAGAAGAAGACCCTCTTCTTCTTCACGTTTTTCTCTCTAGACACCCAAACTTGCATCTTTTATATCTCCATGACCCAAAAGTATTTCTCTCTAATTTTTGGATGGCACAAAGGTCTCTCAAATCTCTAACTTCTCTAAAATTTCATGAAAAAACTTGTCTTATATAGAGAGATATGATAGAGTCCTTGTCTAGGTCAAACACCTAGTCAAGGCTTATCCAAACATGGCAAGTTAAGGGACGCCCAACTCTTGAGCACCTCCTTCATATTTTTGTGCATGGATCACCAAAAAAGGGTGCACAATATATACCCTAAAAGTCATAAAAATTCTAAAAAAAAATTGGATAAATTCGGTACAAAATTGAAAGAGTTTTGGATTTCTAAAACTCTATCTCATAGAATTCGAAATCCAAACTTATTCCTTTTAGATTTGATCCAAACCACTTCCATGTAAGAAAGAAGAGAGGAGACCTTTTGTGAACGTGGGAGAGATCTGGGAGAGGGCTTTTGTCACACAAAATAAGTAGAGATTGGCGTTGAATAAGAGAGAGGGCGTGGAGAAGGCTTATGTGGCGCAAGGTGGAATCCTAGTCTTACTAGGATTCTGTCTTATGACTTGTTTTAATTTGGTTTCCCAAACCAAATCAAATCAAAATTGATCAACCCAATTAAAATAAGTCTTAATCCAATTAAGAACCTAATTTAATCAGATTAAATTAGATTTAAATCTGATTTAATTTTTTAATCAAATTAGAAATTAGATTGACCCAAGTCCTAGTTGAACTAGGACTAGTTTTTCTTGCACTTGGCTTATCCAATAAACAATTGGACTTGATCCAATCAAGTCCAAACTAAATCTAATTAAATCATATTTAATTAGACTTAATCTCAACCCATTGGCTTAATCAAATTAAGCCAATTAGCAATCAAATTGCTAATCGATCCTCCTGCAACACTTGCACTGGGTTAAATGTCAATCGTATTGATCATTTAACCCTAGAATGATTCTTAATCGTTGATCAACCATCCGATCGATCATGAACTCTAATGTGTATGACCTCATAGGTCTGAACCTAAGTCGGTAGCATAGGAACAAATTTTATACCAATCGAAGTGACCATCTAGCAATGGTACCCGACGATCGGATAGGTCGAATGTGTAGAACAACATCCTTAGAACCCATGCGGATATAGTTTTCATATAATTCATCCCCTTGACCAAAATGATCATAGGACACCCCAGAGTTCAACTGTCAACTCTGATCAGGTTGTCCACATTATATTTCAAAATATCAAATCCATCTGATGGATTATCCTGGCCAAGGTTTTGCTAAATTGAAATACAGCGACTCATTCTTCTCCAACTCTTGGAGTGGTCAATCCCATCTCGATCATACTCTGACTTCGCAAGTACTTGACTTGCCCAGAAGCCTTCCGTCCCTAAATTAGAAATTCAGTTAGTCCAGTACCAAAGCACAGTGAGTTGCTTGCAAGTCACTGAGGCAATCTCAAGTCTAAGGGACACTTATACCTATATCCCATCAGAGACATTCTCGACAGCAGAATGCTCTGGAGTTGGTCACGTTCAATGATGATGTACCCTTACATCTCACCTGTATGCCATACCAGTGTCTCCACACTCCTTGGTTAAGAGGACAACCAACCCATATGGCCTACAGTGACCTATGCTCGATAGAAGCTGTTGTCCTTATTAACAGCCTATCATTTGGTCGTGAACAGTTTTAAGGACTAATCGATAAATCCTCTCTTTATCGAATCTAAATAGTCCTAAGGACTTCATCATAACAACGGAGTTCATTAGAAGATGAAAGCTTATGATGAAAATGCCAAATATATTTTATTTATTAACAAATCATTACAATACTTGGTTGCTCAACCGTCAACAGCTTGACGATTGGCTTTTTGGGACACATTTCCCAACAGATATGATCATAAGCCTTTTGATCTCACCAGAGTACTAACTCTTTTATAGAGATCGCATCTTGATAGTTAAAAATCTTCTTTTCTCTCAAGACACTCTTAAAGAAAAAGAAGTAGGAGGATGTTAATCTCTATGCTAGAGATTATGAGAAGAACACTTTCTTCTCTTTTCTTCCTAAAATTCATACACCAAATTTCTACAATAAAGATGTAGAAATTTTATCTAACTTTTGGACAAAGGGAAGAGGAGACATCTATGTCTAAACATGGACAAAAAGAGAGAGAAGAGATATTCTAACAACCAACTTTTGATTGTTGCAAGAAAGAAGAGATATGGACTACATTACCTCACGCCCACATCTTCATGCCGTCCCTCCTTTTTCTCCCTTGATTTTGCATGCACACACTCCTCCTTTTTGGCATCAAACCTGATCCCTTCTTTGGTCATACACGTCCGACAAGTCCATGGTTTAAATAGGCATAAGAGAGTTTGATTTTGATTAAGAGATAGGAGTCCAAAACACCTAGGACTCTGCTTATTTTGTGCCGCCCATGCCTCTCCTTGTGCACCCAGGTTTCACACGGTGATTAAGGGGATTTCTTTTCTTTATAACATTTAAGAAGAGGTGGAGAGGTGGCATCCAAACTGGTTGTGGCGAGGACTTAGTTGGCGCATGAAAGGAAGAATTTTAATCCTATGAGACTTTTAGATTAGGTGGCTGTTTTAAATTAAATAAAAACTTCAATCAATCCTAATCTTATTAGGACCAGATTAGATCCAAATAGATAGAGAATCAAATTTGATTTAGAGTCTAAACTATTTAGATTAAATGTCACCTAATTGGAGAAAGAGTCCTAGTCTTTTTGGCCTCTTGCTTGGTGCTTGAGTTAAACTCAATTTAATCCTAATCCAATTAGGATTTGATGCACCCATGAAAATGAGAATTTTAGTCAAAATAGAAACTCATGCATCCTAGTCTAATTAGGAATTGGGTCAAACCCAAATCTTAATTCAAATAGGAATGATTCTCCCATGCAATTTGGGTTATCTTATAACCCAATCAGGTTTGATCAAATCAAACCCATGTCAAGTCAAATTAAATCTAATTTAATTAGACTTGATGCAAGTCCCATAGCTTAATCAAATTGAGCCACTTGCAATCCAATTGCTAATTAATCTTTTTTTATCTCACTAACTCTTTAGCGAGTTACATAATGCAACATTTGCATTGAATCAATCATCAATCACATTGATAATCAAATCTTATTACGATTCATAATCATAATTCAACCATGTGATCAATCAAAAGTCATTTTTATGTATGATCCCATAGGTTCTATTCTGTCTGGTAGTGAGATATATTATGATCTCTATCACAATATCATTGAAACTCTTTTTAATGGGTTGGAACAGTTCCAACTCTATCCATCAAGGATCATCGATCATCAAAATGATGCTCGTGATCTCACAATCCATCAGTGACACCTAGTAGTATGTAGTGGCAACCCAGCAGAATAAAAGATGATAAACCTTTAGATGCAGTTAACGTATGATACAGCCCCTCTATCGTGAGTTCCAATTGGATGATAGGTCATGGATGAATCATCAAATCTCATCATCGATTATATGATAGATTCAATCAGCTTGAGTCCATATGTGATTCTATGAAAATTTCTTTCCATCA
Organism: Elaeis guineensis; assembly: GCF_000442705.2. Classification (NCBI taxonomy): domain Eukaryota; kingdom Viridiplantae; phylum Streptophyta; class Magnoliopsida; order Arecales; family Arecaceae; genus Elaeis; species Elaeis guineensis. The sequence continues at coordinate 39,150,302 of NC_026001.2, read as the reverse complement.
ATCATAATGCTATGTCATAGACTTAAGAACTCAGCCTCTTAAATCTTAGAGGACTACTCACTTCTACTAGGATCGATAGATCCCATCTTGATGCATACCCCACTCCTATAGTGGACCAACTATCACCAACATCCATTATAAAAGCTCATTGAGACCCATGTTGATGTGTCAGTCAAACTCCAGCAGCCTCCTGTGAGTAGTAGTGCCATCTCAGATTAAAAGACTAGTCATACAACTGCAACATCGAAAAAGTCACAACGAGTGAGCAGACATCCATGTAACTTCTCATGTTTGTCACGCTCAGTGCAAGTTATCCTCTAACAACCACCTGCACTCTCGCTCCAGTATTTCTATATTGCAGACTCGAGACTCATCTGTCCAAAGGAAGCGATTCGTGCACTAGTCTATATGGATCAATCACCATCCCCATGATGATCCTATAACCAGAAGCAATTTAGGAATCAACCATTATGATACATGTCTCAAATTCTCAACTCTTTGAGAGTATGTGTCATCATCTTGTTAATCTCTTGAATGATTCATGGACACATAAATATGAATGGTAATATAAATACCCATAAAGTATAAAATCATATCCTAGAGATATAATATGCGTCAGTCAGGATTGACTTCTAGAGCATACATCCAACAATCTTCCACTTGCACTAAAGTCAATCTGCCACGTACCAAGCCCATCTTCACAAGATAGGCTTTAGTCTTAGGCTAGCTAAGTGACTTATTAGTGGGTCATCCACATCATATGTGGAGTTTGCTCTTTGCACCTCTATGTATTTCTACTTGAGGTAGTTGCATGTTTTACCACTCTATGCAAAAGAATAGTACCCTACAAGCCAATCGCATGAGGATGCGAAGGAATTTTTTTTTTATTTTCTTCCTACTCATTTACATGACATTAGTTATTTTTATTTATGAAGTATTTTATTTTATCTTTTGCTGCATTATACTTTTATGATTATGATAAACCCCATAGATTAGGAAAATGATTTTTGGACCATGATGAGATCATGCCAGTGAGACCTAGAATCTTGATAGCGCTAATCTAAAATATTTTCAATTGTTGGATCATCGATTCAGAGATTGATGATTTCAGTAAGACTGTACATCCTATGTATGCTCAATGGAGAGAGTGGTTGATCTCACAACCACTTGTATGATGACACTAATACAAGAATGTAGGTTCTCATTAGAGAATGAGTTCACTGAACTAATCCACAGAAAGAATATCTGATGGAGCCTTACAGCATGTCAATAGATGGTTCTTCAGTAGGAGTGGTGCATGTGATCTTTTGACCTAAGATCACCATGGTGCCTTGTGTACATGGATCCTTACTTTGGTTTATTCCCTAGCACACCACTTTAAAATGTGTGTGAGATATTCTGGGTATGGTGAAGTATACATGGAGGTTGCGAGTGGTCAATAAGGAATTGATCACTCCTTGTAAGAGGAGAGAACATTCTATGTGATCTCATAGGATGGTGACTCTAAGAGTCTCTGACCAAAGCAGGGATGAACAGTAGAAATGATTTCTACTGATTCATCAATCAAGACATCATCATCGGATGGAGAGACATATGGATAGGTATTTGATTTGATATATTTTCATACCCATGGCCTTTCCGGGATGTTGTGTAATTGAATGATTGAATTGCATGGTAACTCATCATGGAAGGATAATTTTGGTATTTCTATCAAATTTTAAATCTTTTAGATAGTTATGACACATTGCTAGACATCAATCTTGACTTGTGAACTCATCAGAATTAAAAAAAAATTAATTCAAAAATTAATTAAGAAGAGTCTTAGTTGATTGAGACTATCGAGCTAACCTAATCATCGGATTAGGGTTACATTGAGAGTCTAAGTCCACTACTGACTAGATTTAAAATCCAATGGGTCACATACAATAAAAATTTGCTCTTGATCTAATCTATTTAAATTTATTATAAATTTAATGGATTAATTAAATTGCTAGCATGTGAATTAATCCAAATTTTCAATTAGGTTCAATGCAAAGGTGTTTGTACTAACCTAAACTTGTTGCCTTGATCTAATATGATTGGGTTTGAACCATCTATTTATTAGTTGGTTTATCTAATTTATATGGAAGAGTTTCATGTGAATCCACCACCTCCACATCAAAACCACATGAGAAAAATAAATTGGCATCATTTATTTGGGCGTTATGAAGAGGAGTCTTTCTTCCTTACTCTTAATTTCCTTACAAGGTTCCACACATTTTTTTTAATTCATCGTACTCTATGATGGTGCTTGGGATATGGGATGTGGAAAAGGAGGAAGAGTCCTTGTCTTGAAAGGAATTTGAATGCCAAATAATTAATGGGATGCCATATATTTGCATTGATATGGAAGAGTCCATAATAACATGAACTCTTGGTATTTCACACGTTCTCCATCTCCCACGCACCATATGATGGTGTATTGATTTTTTCTGACAAAGGAAAAGTCCTTCTATAGATGAAACACCTCTTTTTCTATGCCACACACCTTGGGATTCCACACTAAAATTTATTGGAGGTGTGTAAGAATTAAGGGATGCCAAGAGTTGGCATCCCATGGTGTTCCCCCCTTTTTCCTATTTAAAGGGGGCACTACAATCAGGTTCCATGGGCTATTTTGGGCTGTGGATAGGCATGAGAATGAGAGGATAAAGACAACAAAATATTTGGATAAAGACAAGAAAAAGGGAGAGAAAAATAGAAAAGAAGAGAGGAAGAAATTGGAAAGCATGTGATGCATGTCCAAAAATCAGTTTGTTAAATGTTGAACATCTGATTTAATTCTTGTGTGGTGAGATCTTTTGAGGAAGGGTTTCTAAAGAGATTCTAGTAGAGGTCTTGAAGGCATACAAAGAGTGGTGCAATCAGTTCTTGGAAGGATAATCGCAGGTATTTAGGAAGAAGGCTACAGCACCATGACGAATTGGGAAGGGTCCTGATCAATCCCGTGTGGATCACCATTAGAGGGCTTCTACTTTGGAGTCTCATAGAGATATCAAGATTACCAGTTCATGGTCTTCATGATGGTATATGACTTCTGATCTTCTCCTGATATGTATGATTTTGATATTTGATTGTAATCATCATGGGGTTCCTAGGGTTTTTGTGTTTCGATGTTCTTGTTTAATTATTAAACTATATTTTTAATTGTTGAATGTATGTTAAAAATTTTAAAATTCATATTTCACTACATCACTGGAATCCAACAGTAATACCAGAGCCACCCTTGATTGATTCAATCAAATTTATGTTATTTTTGTGATATGGATTAGATCCCGTTCAAACTATGTCAAAATCAGATTATCTGATTGATGTCTAATAGATGTTCTTAATGTATTTTTGTAAATGATAAATGTTATCAATCCATGATCGAACCTTGGATATGAAAAATTTTATGATCTATAGACTTGTGTGACAAGTTTAGATTAGATCCTATGATCTATTTTTCGATGGAATTAAAATCCAGTGCATGTGATGCGCGGAGCCTTGGAATGCTACATATAGATATAGATTGCCAAGACTTTAGGTTCTTATATTTGATGCATCTACTTTAGATCCAAAGGCCGACCACCATGTTATCGGGTACTTATCATTGTGGGTCGATCATTTTGGTTGTTGCTCGAGGAATGTGTGTTGCTGAAAAAAAAAATTTGGTCATGGAGAGGTAGCATCAGACATGGATTAAGATTTTTGTCGATAGATTGGTTTAACTATAATTCATTATTCTAATGTGATTAGAATTAATGATTATAGATTGAATCAAATTCATAGTTCTAATTTGATTAGAATCATATTTAAATTTAGGTTAATCAAAATTATCATTGACCTTGTCACGACCCAAATCTGGGACATAACACGGCCATGCTACCAAGGGATGGATCCACGATAACACGAAGCCAAAATTCATCTTCTTAAATATAATAACAGGTGTATCATAAATAAATATAATAATAAAGTTCAATTCAAATATTTAATTAAACCAAAACTGGTTCAGAGCATCTAAATCCAAAGATGAAATAATCCAAGTCTTAAAATTCATAATAACTACAATCCATAATCATAAACTGAATTCCTAGTAAAATTTCCAAGCTTGCTTTGCTGATCCCCAAGCCTGGATTCCTTTCCATCAGTCCTAGCTTATTTCTCTGTACATGAAAAAAAAAATAAAAATAATATGAGCTACACCAGCACGGTAAGTAGACTTCCGCTTCCTTACCGGATCAAGCATAAGTTTTCTATGAAATGCATCATTTAGCAAATAACAATTATTATAAAAATAAATATTTATAGAACATATAATAAAATAAGTTATAAGCTCATCATGCATGCATAAATCATGTATATTTCATAATTATGAATCATAAATTATTTTCATCATATATTCATGTCATGTTTCAAAACATTCTCACAGACATTCTGCTAAGGTCACTATTATACCCGTGACAGGGCCATGTTTCTTAATCGACAGAGTTCTTAATTCATGTACCAACTTTATACCCGTTGGCAGGGCCATATTTCGTGTGGATGCTAGCTCCGGATATCGACCTTCCCGAAAGGATTCATTCATAGCTATCTGAGAGCCTTTGAAATCATTTTATCTTTTTCTTAAAACATACATATACATAAATGAAAAAATAATGAAATTCATGCTTCATAATCATGCTATTTTTATAAGACATATTCATGAAATCAATGCACATAATAAAACATGCCTTTTTCATATCACATATACCGATCCTTGTTTTATGAAAAATTATGATTTTATCAATAGCAATTCTTTACATAAAAGCATGATCATTTAAAAATAAATAAGGAGCATAAAATCCACTTACCTCGATCGTCCTGGACCTTTTAATCTTCCTTAAAAGAATCAGACAGACCTATTTAAAATATTAAATCATCAATAAATTTTATTTCATATATTTAATAAAATTACATAATATAACAAAATGACCAATTTGATGATCAGTCCAATAAATCTCTCCCTTCGGCTCTAAACCGATAAGGTCATAGGTCCCTAGGAGTGGAGAAGATAGCCTAATAGGGGATTCATAGAACTTCTTGGAGAGAGATTTTTTTTAGAGAGAGAAAGTAGAGAGAGAATGAATCCAATTCTAGAGAGAGAAAGACTTTAGAGAGGGATGAGAGAAACTTTCTTTTATGTGTATTTTTATTTTTATTTTTATTATTATATATATATTTTCTTTTCTTTTTCTTCTTTTCTTTTCTTTTTTTATTATTATTATTATTATTATTATTATTATTATTATTATTATTATATGATTATATATTTTTCTTTTCTTTTCTTTTTCTTCTTCTTTTTTTTTCCTTTTCTTTTTCATTTTTTTTTTTTTTTTTTTTCTTTTTCTTTTCTTTTTTTTTCTTCTCCTTTTCTTTTCTTTTTCTTTTTCCCCCGTGGCCTTCTTTGGCCGGAACAGGGGACCTAGAGGTCCTCGTTCCTTAAACCGTCGTTCAAGGCCGCACCTTGCCCGGTGGTGGCCGGTGGCAAGGGACAACTCCCCCCGAATTCGGAAGGGCCATAGCCGACGGTCGGTGGTGGCCGTCGGTGCTGAAAAATCAGAGAAAAGAACCGACGAGAACAGGGGGTTTTCTTTTCCAACAAAATCCGCGACACCCATCGCCGACAATCATGCCCAAAGCACGGGAAAGAAGGGAGAGAAGACAGGAAGAGGAAGGAGGCCTTACCACAGCCTCTGATGACCCCCACCGGCATGAAATCGTAGTGAGCATAGGTCGAGGGGCCACGGCTTCAATCGAAAAAATCAAGAAAAACTCCGATGATCGTCGATGACTGATGGATCTACTCTTAGAAGAGGGAAAGGGGTTCTTATAGAGCTCATCCTAGGGTCTTTTAATGGCCCTAGGACTCCGATTCTTGATCGGAATCGGGGAAGAGGAAGACTCCGATCGGGAGTCTTCCTCCCTATTTCTATTTTTTTTTTTTTACTAGGCTTAGTGGGCCGGGTTATCACATTCTACCCCCCTTAAAAAAAAATTATCCTCGAAATTTAACATACCTTCATTTACAAATAAGTGTGGATATCTCGTCTTCATATCGTCTTCAAGCTCCCAAGTGGCCTCTCTCTTCATGATTACTCCAATAATCTTTACGTATGGAATGATACACCATCTTAGAACTTGCTCTTTTCGATCAATAATTCAGAGGAGAAATTCTTCATAGGTTAGATCTTCATGAACTTGCAATGGCTCATACTTTATCACACTGTTTGGATCAGGTAAAAATTTCTCAGTAGTAAAATATGAAAGACATTGTGCACTTTGGATAAATCTGGTGGTAAGGCAGTTCGTAAGCAAAATCTCCTACTCGATTTAAAATTTCAAAAGGTCAATATATCGCGGACTCAGCTTGCCATGTCTCCCAAATCTCATGACACCCTTAGTAGGTGATACTTTTAGAAAAACATGATCACCGATCTGAAATTCTAATTCTCTTCTTTTTCTATCTGCCCAACTCTTCTGTCTATCATGTGCTGCCTTGAGTCTTCTCTTGATTAGATAAATTTTATCTATAGCATCTTGAACTAACTCAGGGCCTATTAATTTTTTTTCACCTACTTCATCCCAATACAGAGGGGATCTACACTTTCTTCCATATAGGGCTTCATAGGGTGCCATCCGGATACTAGAATGAAAACTGTTATTATATGCAAATTCAATCAATGTCACATGATTATCCCAATGTCCTCCGAAGTCAAAAGCACAAGCTCTTAACATATCCTCAAGAGTTTGAATTATCCTTTCAGATTGGCCATCAGTCTAGGGATGGAATGTAGTACTAAGCCTCAATTCTGTTCCCAAAGCATCTTGAAAACTTTTTCAAAATCTAGATACAAATCGTGGATCTCGATCAGATACAATACTTATTGGAACTCCATGCAGACATACAATTCCATCAATATACATCTGGGCTAACTTATCAAGTGGAGTGCCAACTCGAAAAGGTAGAAAGTGAGCTGATTTAGTAAGCTGATCAACAATTACCCACACTGCATCATTTTTTCTTGTTGTCTTTGGAAGTCCAGTAACGAAATCCATCATGATATGCTTCCATTTCCATTCTGGTATCTCTAATGGTCTTAGCAAACCAGCAGGTCTTTGATGTTCGGCTTTTACTTGTTGGCATACCAAGCATTGAGATACAAACTGAGCTATCTCCTGCTTCATTCCATTCCACCAGAAGAGTTGTTTCAAATCTCTATACATCTTTGTACTACCAGGATGAAAGGAGAAACGGGATTTATGGGCTTCTTCCAAAATTTTTTTTTTTAGTTCAGGATCTCCTGGTATACATAATCTATTCCCAAAATAAAGAGTTCCATCTGTATGTAGCCTAAACTCAGTTCGTAACCCTTTCTCCATGTCCTTCTTAAACTGACATAAATGAATATCACTTTATTGGGCCGCTTTTATCTATTCGATCAATGCTGGTTGTATCATTAAATTTGCTAACACATTCTTAACATCAGTACAAGTCACTTCAATTTGTAAATCTTCAAGATCCCTTAGAATTTATTGCTGAAAGGATAGCAGAGTCATCACATTCACTGAAGACTTCCTACTAAGTGCATCTGCCACCACATTAGCTTTTTCAAGGTGATATTTAATATTTAGATCATAATCTTTTAATAGTTCAAGCCACCTTCTTTGCCTCATGTTCAGCTCTTTTTGAGTAAATAAGTATTTCAAGCTTTTATGATCAGTAAAGATTTCACATGATTCTCCATATAAATAGTGTCGCCAAATCTTTAAAGCAAAAATAATAGCTGCTAAATCCAAATCATGGGTCGGATAATTCTACTCATAGGCTTTTAATTGTCGAGAAGCATAAGCTATGACCTTATCATTCTGCATCAACACACAACCTAATCCTTTCTTGGAAGCATCACTATAAATGACAAATCCTCCTTTATTAGATGGTAGAGTAAGAACTGGGGCAGATATCAATCGTTGCTTCAGATCTTGAAAACTCTACTCACATTCACTGCTCCATTCAAATTTTATTCGTTTCTGAGTTAAGCGGGTTAGAGGAATTGTAATTTGAGAAAATTTCTTGACGAATCTTCTATAATAACCAGCCAAGCCTAAGAAGCTTCTAACTTCTGTCACATTAGTCGAACGAGGCCAATTTACCACGGCTTCTATCTTCTTTGGATCGACTGAGATTCCTTCCTTAGATATTACATGGCCGAGGAAGACAACACTATCCAACCAGAATTCATACTTGCTAAGCTTGGCGAAGAGCTTCTCTTTTCTCAAGGTCTGAAACATGATCCTCAAATATCTCTCATGTTCCTCTATATTTTTAGAATACACCAGGATATCATCAATAAAAACAACAACAAATTGATCTAGATACGGCTTGAAAATCTTGTTCATCATATCTATAAAAGCAGCTGGTGCATTGGTTAGTCCAAAAGGCATTACTAAAAATTCATAATGGCCATACCTGATTTTAAATGCAGTCTTAAGTACATCTTCATCTCTAATTCTTAGTTGATGATAGCCTGATCGTAAGTCAATTTTGGAGAAAACTTGAGCACCCTGAAGTTGATCAAATAAGTCATCTATTCGAGGAAGAGGATATTTATTCTTTATAGTTATCTTGTTCAACTCCCGATAGTCAATGCATAAACACATGCTCCCATCTTTCTTTTTCAAAAATAACACAGGAGCTCCCCAGGGTGATGTACTTGATTGGATAAACTTTTTATTCAAAAGTTCTTGCAGTTGATCCTTTAATTCTCGTAATTTTACGGGAGCCATCCGATAAGGAGGTTTCGAAATAGGTCTAGTTTCTGGGGTGATATCAATTTTAAATTTAACCTCACGCTCTGGGGGCAGTCTGGGTAGTTCATCTGGAAAAATATCAAAAAATTCTTTGACAATTGGGATATCATCCAACTTTATCTTTTCCTTCTCGACGTCTATTACATGGGCCAAAAATGCTTTGCATCCTTTCCTTAAAGCTTTTCTTGCATTCATGATTGAGATAATACCCAAAGATTGTTTGGGTTCCGTATTATGAACTTCGCCTTGAAAGAAGAATTGCAGTTCATCCGGAATTTGAAATACCACTCTTTTTCCAAAACAATCAATATGTGCATGGTATGAAGATAACCAGTTCATCTCAAGAATAATGTCAAAATCATACATATTTAGCTGAATCAAATCTGCTGCTAATTTTTTTTCTTCTCTTTGGATTATGCAATTCTTGAAAATAATGTTAGCAACAACAATATTTTTAAAAGGTGTGCTAACATATAATGGTTCATTTAGTTTTCCAGGCACACAATTCAAAGAAGTAGCAAACTTGAGAGATATAAAAGAGTGTGAAGAGCCAGAATCAAATAACACATGAGCATAAATAGAATTGACTGGGATAATACCTGTCACCACTTGATCATTTGCATTGGCCTCCTACTGGTTTAAAGTAAACACTCGTGCATTTCCTTTTTGTTTTTGATCAACTGGTTTGTTAGGTCTAGAGTCATCTCTTTTCTTATTTGGGCAATCACGAGCCATATGTCCTTTCTCACCACATAAGAAGCATGCTCTAATCCTCTTGAGACAAGGCCCATTGTGATTTTTTCCACAGTAGGAGCAGGATGAAGATTCTTTCTTCTTATCAGAGTTATTATTTTTGAAATTTTTTTGCTGATCCTTTAAATTTCTGCTGATCTCGGTCTCTTCTTATCTCCTCTTTCTAGATCTGCTCTTTTCAATTCAGACTCCACTTTCAAAGCTCGCTCCAGTACGTCCTTGTAGTTATTGAAAATATGAGAAGACAGATGGGATCGAATTTATATCTTAGACCTTGTTCGAATCTGTTAGCTTTACTCCTTTCGAATTCCATAAGCTGGGGGCAGAAGCAGCCTAGCTCATTAAATTTGTTAGCATATTCTAGCACCGTCATATCATCCTTTTGCTTTAAGGCTAGAAACTCTTTTTTTTTACCAATCTCATTGTCTCCGAAAAGTACTGATCATAAAATATCTCTTTGAATTCTTCCCAAGTGAGCTGATCATCATTGTTCCCATAGGCAGCTTTTATTGCAGTCCACCAAAACTCGGCATTTTCTTTTAACATAGGAAGGCTAATCGGACCTTCACATTCTCAGGATATTGCAGGGCATCAAATATTTTTTCATCTCTCGAATCCATGTCTCTGCAGCCATAGGATCAAATCCACCCTCAAATAAAGGTGGGTTGAGCCTTCTGAATCTCTCATATATGACTCCATAGATAATATCGATCGAGGAGCAGTCTGTGCCTGCTGCTGGATAAGCTGAGCCACCACTTGACATACATCAGCAATATCCGCCTGTGTGGTCGGTGCGTCAGGAGCCCACTCAACTGGTTGATTGTCAGCTCCTCGCGACATCAGTCTTGCTTCTCTTGCTCCTCTCGTCCTAGCGGCCATATTTGCCAAGGTCTCGCCCTCCCTATCGCTCATCGCTTCCTATTCAAATGCCAACATTATTACATTATTTTATAACAGAGTTGCAGTACAGTTAATAATTTAAGTCAGAGTCAACTATGCGTAACCTAACTACCCCCTGTTAGGTTTTAAGTTCTACCCTTGATTAAACCTATGGCTCTGATACCATAAAATGTCACGACCCAAATTCGGGACATAACACGGCCATGCTACCAAGGGATGGACCCACGATAACACGAAGCCAAAATTCATCTTCTTAAATATAATAACAGGTGTATCACAAATAAATATAATAATAAATTCAATTAAATATTTAATTAAACCAAAACTGATTCAGAGCATCTAAATCCAAAGATGAAATAATCTAAGTCTTAAAATTCATAATAACTACAATCCATAATCATAAACTGAATTCCTAGTGCAAAATTTTCAAGCTTGCTTTGCTGATCCCCAAGCCTGGATTTCCTTTCTATCAGTCCTAGCCTTATTTCTCTATACATGAAAAAGAAAATAAAAAGAATATGAGCTACACCAGCTCAGTAAGTAGACTTCCGCTTCCTTACCGGATCAAGCATAAGTTTTCTATGATAATGCATCATTTAGCAAATAATAATTATTGTAAAAATAAATATTTCATAGAACATATAATAAAATAAGTTATAAGCTCATCATGCATGCATAAATCATGTATATTTCACAATTATGAATCGTAAATCATTTTCATCATATATTCATGTCATGTTTCAAAATATTACTCACAGACATTCGTGCTAAGGTCACTATTATACCGTGACAGGGCCATATTTTTTAATCGACAGAGTTCTTAATTCATGTGCCAACTTTATACCCGTTGGCAGGGCCATATTTTGTGTGGATGCTAGCTCCAGATGTCGACTTCCTGAAGGGATTCATTCATAGCTATCTGAGAGCTTTTGAAATCATTTTATCTTTTTCTTAAAACATACATATACATAAATAAAAAAATAATGAAATTCATGCTTCATAATCATGCTATTTTTATAAGACATATTCATGAAATCAATGCACATAATAAAATATATCTTTTTCATATCACATATGTCGATCCTTATTTTATGAAAAATTATGATTTTATCAATAGCAATTCTTTACATAAAAGCATGATCATTTAAAAATAAATAAGGAGCATAAAATTCACTTACCTCGATCATCCTGGACTTTTTAATCTTCCTTAAAAGAATCAGACAGTCCTATTTAAAATATTAAATCATCAATAAATTTTATTTCATATATTTAATAAAATTACATAATATAACGAAATGATCGATTTGATGATCAGTCCAATAAATCTCTCCCTTCGGCTCTAAACCGATTTAAGGTCATAGGTCCCTAGGAGTGGAGAAGATAGCCTAATAAGGGATTCATAGGACTTCTTGGAGAGAGAATTTTTTTTTTGAGAGAGAAAGTAGAGAGAGAATGAATCCAATTCTAGAGAGAGAAAGACTTTAGAGAGGGATGAGAGAAACTTCCTTTTATGTGTATTTTTATTTTTATTTTTATTTTTATTATTATATATATATTTCTTTTCTTTTCTTTTTCTTCTTTTCTTTTCTTTATTATTATTATTATTATTATTATTATTATTATTATTATTATTATATGATTATTATTTTTCTTTTCTTTTCTATTTCTTCTTCTTTTTTTTTCTTTTTTTTTCTTTTTTTTTTTCTTTTTCCTTTTCTTTTTCTTTTTCTTTTCTTTTTTTTTCTTCTCCTTTTCTTTTCTTTTTCTTTTTCTCCCGTGGCCTTCTTTGGCCGGAACAGGGGACCTAGAGGTCCCCGTTCCTTAAACTGGCCATTCAAGGCTGCACCTTGCCCGCAGTGGCCGGTGGCAAGGGACAACTCCCCCGAATTCGGAAGGGCCATAACCGACAGTCGATGGTGGCCGTCGGTGCCAGAAAATCAGAGAAAAGAACCGACGAGAACAGGAGGTTTTATTTTCCAACAAAATCCGCGACACCCGTCGCCGGCAATCATGCCCACAGGCACGGGAAAGAAGGGAGAGAAGAGAGGAAGAGGAAGGAGGCCTTACCACAGCCTCCGATGACCCCCACCAGCGTGAAATCATGGCGAGCACAGGTCGAGGGGCCGCGCTTCAATTGGGAAAATCGAAGAAAAACTCCGACGATCGTCGGTGACTGATGGATCTACTCTTAAAAAGGGAAGGGGGGTTCTTATAGAGCTCGTCCTAGGGTCTTTTAATGGCCCTAGGACTCCAATTCTTGATCAGAATCGGGGAAGAGGAAAACTCCGATCGGGAGTCTTCCTCCCTGCTTCTATTTTTTTTTTTTTGTTTACTGGGCTTAGTGGGCCGGTTATCACAGACCTAATTTGATTAGGGTTTGAGTCATGGTTGATCGAGTCTATACTAACCTAATTGGATTAGGATTAATCTAAGAATTGATCAATCTAACTCAGATGAATGACAAATGATTAACTTAAAATTAAAATTGGATCAAGTGTTGAACCCAAATCAAAAATTCTAGATGCATCCTATGCCCATGTATTTGAACATCTTAATTGACATGTGTATGAATGATATCGCAATGAAAATAACATGAGTTATTTGTTATGATATTTTATAATTGTTATAAATTTTATATTGTATGGTTATGGACTATGGTACATCCATGTGATGGATGTAAGCATGATGCTTTCCTACTAGTTGATTATATTAATGCATCTGCAAGAATTACAATAGGGGCTGAACGCCCCTGATGCATTATATTATCAACTGTACCATTTTTTTTTTATGTTTTCAACTGTTGATTGAGATTTTTACATATTGATGTAAAATTATAGAAAAAATTTATTTAAGAATAGATAAAAATTATTTCTTTCTATTTTTAAATAAAGATTAAATATTCATGGTAGACTTCATGGAGATGAAGACTAGACTATCAGGCTTTTGGAGAGTTGAGGTGCATTAAGATTAACCATGAGATGGTTCAATTTATGATGCACATAGGGTTAGACTCATTAATCATCCTATGGCTTGGATGATTTTTTAAAAGCTCCATAACTATTTGTCTTCCTTTATATATGCTCTTACTTGCTGGTAGTTAAAGATTACATAGCATATGATATATGTATATGTTTAGGATGTGCATGAGGTCAAAGTCTCTCATTTAAATTATATTAAATCATAATGACAAAGTGTTCAGAATACTACCTATGCCTTCCTTCATGCTAAGCCAGTGTTATGTCAAGAACCATAGTAGACTTGCTGTACTATCCACAAGACTTGCTTGGACACTGATTTAATACTATCTTAGTGCATAATGAAGCTAATGATATTTCGCTCATACTAGGTCAATAAAGTATTTCAAAAACTATAGTGAGTTTGTTGTGCTATCTATAAAGCTTGCTATAGTGATTGATATGATATTAACTTAGTGATGCATATGGCATATTCTGGTAGTGCTGTCTTGTTGTGTTATTCATAAGGATAGTATTATTCAGGTATGACCATATAGGATTGAAGAGTATGACTTAACTAAAATACTATAATTTGTTGTGCTATCCATAAGGCTATAAGTATTTTAAAGGTAAAAATTATGTTGAAAGTTGCATGAGATGTAATTAGTAAAGAGTTACTTACTCTTGAACTCATAGGAGCTTGTTGTGCTATCCACAAGGCTTTTTATGAAGAATTAAAATCTCAACCTTACTAAAAAACTTTATGATAAGGTTCTTCGATTTCATACTTGAGGACTATGAAATTTGTTAAAATAGTGGGAGATATAATTAAATAAAAATCTCGTCTAACTTATGCATGTCATCATGAGTAGTCCTTGAATATTCTTATATACGCATATACATCTTTACTATCACTGCATAGTAAATTTTTAAAATAGATCGAACATCATGGAATAGTTGAGGAAAAGAAAATAAAGTATGTCTTCACTAGGGTATCTAATTAGTATTACAGCAATAATGAATATTTGAATTAAATTGCAAGAGTTGTCTTGCAAATGTGAAGTAATAGCAGAATACAAAAGTTGTATTTGCTAATAATTTGTATGTGATACAAATTAATTATCATTGAATATTTTTAATTTTAATATTTTGGATATGTGATACCTTATATAGATTCCTCTTATGCAAAGTGTTGCTGGATCTATAAAGCTGAAGTGAGGTGACTACTTGTCTTTTGGCACTGATGGATAGTCCATTCATACTGAGGCTGTAGGAATCTATGTAATCTTCTAACAAGATTTTAAAAACTAGTAGATCATTGTTATGTGCCTGAATTTATCAGAGACATTATTTCAAATTTTTTGCTATTGTAGCATAGTTTTAAAATTAATATAGAGAGTAAAAGTTATTCTCATTTCGAAAAATTTTAGGACTATAATCTCATATTTCTATCACTCAATGATATTGTTCTTCATATTGATGAGAACAAGCAATAAATATGTGATGGTCATATTGTTGGAAAATATGTCTCAAAAGTCAATCACCAACCTGTTGACGGTTGAGCAACCTTGTATTGTAATTGATTTGTTAATAAATAAAATATATTTTTGGCATTTTCATTATAAGTTTTCATCTTCTAATGAACTCCGTTGTTGTGATGAAGTTCTTAGAACTATTTAGGTTTGATAAAGAGAGAATTTATCGATTAGTCCTTAAAACTGTTCACGATCAAATGATAGGCTGTTAATAAGGACGATAGCTTCTATCGAGCATAGGTCGCTGTAGGCCATATGGATTGGTTGTCCTCTTAACCAAGGAGTGTGGAGATACTGGTATGGTATACAAGTGAGATGTAAGGGTACATCATCATTGAATATGACCAACTTCAGAGCATTCTGCTGTCGAGAATGTCTCTGATGGGATATAGGTATAAGTATCTCTTAAACCTGAGATCACCTCAGTGACTTGCAAGCAACTCATTGTGCTTTGATACTGGACTAACTGAATTTCTAATTCAGTGATGGAAGGCTTCTGGGCACAGTCAAGTACTTACGAAGTCAGAGTATGATCAAGATGGGATTGACTACTCCAAGAGTTGGAGAAGAATGAGTCGCTGTATTTCAATTTAGCAAAATCTTGGCCAGGATAATCCATTAGATGGATTTAATATTTTGAAATACAATGTGGACAACCTGATCAGAGTTGATAGTTGAACTCTGAGGTATCCTATAAGCATTTTGGTCAAGGAGATGAATTATATGGAAACTATATCCGCATGGGTTCTAAGGATGTTGTTCTACACATTCGACCTATCCAGCCGTCGGGTACCATTGCTAGATGGTCATTTCGATTGGTATAAAAATTTATTCTTATTCTACCAATTTAGATTCAGACCTATGAGGTCACACATATTAGAGTTCACGATCCGATCGGATGGTTGATCAACGATTAAGAATTATTCTATGGTTAAACGATCAATACGATTGACATTTAACCTAGTGCAAGTGTTGCAGGAGGATCGATTAGCAATTTGATTGCTAGTTGGCTTAATTTGATTAAGCCAATGGGTTGAGATTAAGTCTAATTCAATATAATTTAATTAGATTTAGTTTGGGCTTGATTGGATCAAGTCCAATTAGTTTATTGGATAAGCCAAGTGCAAGAAAAAACTAGTCCTAATCCAATTAGGACTTGGGTCAACCTAATTTCTAATTTGATTAAAAAATTAAATTAGATTTAAATCTAATTTAATCTGATTAAATTAGGTTCTTAATTGGGTTAAAATCTATTTTAATTAGGTTGATTTGGTTTTGGTTTGATTTGGTTTGAGAAACTAAATTTGAACAAGTCATAGATTGAACCCCAGTAAGACTAGGATTCCACCTTGCGCCACCTTAGCCCCCCACGCCCACTCTCTCTTATTTTATGCAACAAAACCTTCTCTCCTAGGCCTTCACGCATGCCAAAGCTTTTCACTCTTTCTCTCTTACATGAAATGTGGTTGTGAACCAAGTCAAAGTAGGAATTAGTTTGGATTTCAAATTCTATGAGATAGAATTTTAAGAAACCAAAACTCTTTCATTATGGCACTGATTTTACCAAATTTTTTTTGAATTTTTATGGTTTTTATGGTACATATTTGCACCCTTTACTAGTGGTCCATGGCAGAAAAAGAAAGAGGGGGCGTCCATGAGTTGGGCACCCCTTGTCTTGCCCTGTTTGGATTTTTCTTGACTAGGTATTTGACCTAGACAAGAATTCTTCATATCTCATTATTTAAGATAATTTTTTCTTGAAATTTTTATAAATTATAGAGCATTGAGAGACCTTTGGGCATGTAAAAATTAAAGAGAAAGAGTGTTGGGACGTGGAGATATAATAGACACAAAACTAAGTGTCTAGGTTAGAGCAAAGAGAAGAAGAAGAGGGTCTTTTTCTAAGGTTGCTGAGTTCACCTCTTTCCTTCCTCCATCTGTGAGTTTTCTAAGAGTGTCTCCATCTAAAACTCCTTCTCCTACTTTTCATCTTTGGAAGAGTCCAAATCAAGAAGAAGGAGGCATCTAATCGACCATCGAAGAAGGATCAACACAGTACTAGCATACTATGCTGATTTTCTGGACCAGAACTTCTGATCATAATTTGTGAGCTCGTGTGGATGACTCTTAGAGGCCAGACGTATGTGTGACTCCCAACATCATCCTCAAGCTCAGATCAGCAAAGTTAGAATATCTAACTTGCAAGGTAATAGATCTGATCTATTATATTTTACATACATTAGATGTAGTATAGAAATATGTTGATATGATCAACATGTAGTTCTTGCTCTTTATATTTTAATTTTTGATTTAATGACATGTAATAATCAGTAATAGAATCTTAGATCTAGAGATTTTTTATTTATAAGATAAATTTTGATTTATTTTAGTCTTCCACTGCTTGATCTTGAAAAAGTTTCAAGATCTAACCCTGAAACCCTAGATCTGATTCCTTCAATTAGTATCAGAGCCTAGGTTGTTTATTACATGATTATTTATATATGCTTAGATTATTTTTTAGATTAGATCTAATTTATAATCTGATTGTTAAATCTAAAATTAAAATTTTTAGATCAATCATGAACTGTAGGTTGTCCTGCTGTAAGATTTACCCCTTATAGTGCAAAGGTTATCCTAGTTCGTGTAGATCTATCTTTAATCATAAATTTATTAGATATGATCTAAATTAAATTTATAATTTATTAGATTTAAAAAGTATTTAAATCTAAAATAAAATTTCTTTATTAATAATTTTCATGCAAAGAACCATCATATATTTGTCTGAAAATTTGTGCAGTTTAAAGTTGAATTATTTCAATTACATAAACCTGTTTAGATTAGATCTAAAGTAGTTTCATGTTTATTTCACTTGCATTTAGATTATGAATCAAACATGCAACTTGGTTGGTAGAACCATGTTGTAAAAATATTTTACAAACATGAAAATTATTTTCGAAAAGCCGAACCCCAACCCTCAGCCCAAAACTTAATTGAGAATTAAGAAGTTGTTTGATAGGTTCTAAGATTGTGAATTAAAGAACCTAAGACACAAACCATAACACATTGGGTTAATGGGTTAGTAGGAATTAGGTCCATTCATTGGGTTAGACCTAAGGTTGGATTAAAGATGGACTTAATTAGATAATTGACTAAATCTAATCAATTGTTTCTTAGATTAGGTCAAGGATTCTCTAGATCAATTACAATAGTTGAGTTGGTCAAGTCTATGTCTTTAACGAGAACCAAATAGACTTGATTCTTGACTAAGCGGTCTAGCACGAACTGTTAGGTTGATCTAATCGAAATCAATTAAACCAGTTGGTGACTAGGTAAACTAGACCGGTGGTTTTTAATTGGTAGCCCGCTTACCTGATCATTTCTGATGGTGTCTAAGGCAAGCTTTGGCAGACCCTCCCACCGATCGAACTTACCTGGCTCTTGGTAAATTATGTTTTGATTAGATCACTTGACTATTCGAGCTGACCCATATCAGCTAAATAAATCAGTGTGACTGATTTAGGTGCTCCTAGACCAGCCCTTTTATGGTCTCTCTTAAGCTAACTTGGTGAAGCCAGTGGGAGGATCATGATAAGCTGGTTCCTCTGACCTCCTCCTCTAAATCAATTAAATTTTCTAAAATTATTAATCTTTAAAATGAAATAGTTATGATAATAACTAGATCATAGCCTCTCATTAAGTGGATGATAATGGGTCCATCAGTTGGGTAATCATTGGAGGCCAAAGACCTGGTGCTTATCGGCTGATGAAATTATCATTCATAATATAATTTCTTGACTGCATCTTTCTAAATGGTGGTTAGATTAGCCAACCAAAGTTGAACCTAATCATTCATTGCTAGATGAGCCAAGTATGGTCATGTTAATGGTTGGACCTAACCAGACCTTTTCAGTGGAGGCCAAAGCCTACTGATTAGGGACTGGGGTAAAATTTAAATTACTAAAATTATTTAAAAATAATTGGTTATGAATCTATCCTTAGATGTACATAGGTTAGCCAACCAAAGTTGGGCTTGTGTGCAGTCTAAGTGGATTCTAGTACCCACTAAGGAATTAGGATAATTCTTCGAATTAGAAGGAGAGGGTATCAATTTGAATAAAATAGTGGGAGAAACCTTTTGATTAAAGTCCAAATCTTTAGGTTTAATGAATCAATTACTAATTAGGTTATATTTTTCTTTGTGCAGATATGGCCACTTTCCTATCACTCCGATCATTATTGGACAATAAAATTTTGGTGGGATCCAACTTCGGTAGCTGGTACCAAAAGTTGAAGATAGTCCTGGAGCATGAACGGATCCTATATGTGATAACAGATCCTGCACCTGAGGAGCCAGCTGCCAATGCATGTGGAACAGTCAGAGATACTTACCAAAAGTGGCTCAATGATTGGACCATGGTGCTCTGCATTATGCTAGCTGCCATGAGCAATGAGTTCAGTCGCAGATTTGAGACGGCTCAGCCAAAGGACATGCTTCAAGTGTTGGAGGATGCCTTTGGCACACCCGATGATGTGGAGAGGCACAAGACTATTTGTGCCATCTTCAATGCCAAAATGCGGGATGGTGCCTCTGTCACTGATCATGTATTGTACATAATCGAGCTGATGGAGCGTTTGAGCAAGCTCGGCTTTTTCTTGCATGAGCAGCTTAGGAAAGATGCAATACTGAACTCGCTGCCCAAGTCATATCTCCCATTCCTCACTCATTATAGAATGACAAAGCCTGAAGTAAACTACCACGGGTTACTGAGGTTGTTTCAGAACTTTGAGAAGGATCACCAACTCCACAAGGAGTCGGTGAACTTAGTGGGAGGTTCGTCTTCTGGTTCTCGACCCTTTGAGAAAGGGAAGAAGAACAAGAAAAAGAAAGTGAAGAAGGTTCAAGTTCAGGCTGGGACATCAGTGCAGGGCCAAACTAGAAAGATCAAACCTGATAAGAGTCAAACTAAATGCTTCTTTTGCAAGAAGGGGGGCACTGAAAGAGGAACTATCCTCAGTACATTGCCTCCCTGGATCCGAACAGGCAGAGAAAGAAGCAAGCTGTTGCTGGACAAGTATTTATATGATAACTCCTTGCAATTTTCTATTTGTGATATAACTGACTGGGTATTGGATACCGGTAGCCTTTACCATATTTGTAATTCATTGCAGGGGTTGCAGGTCAGTTGGAGATTCGAGCAAAGTGAGAGGTTCCTGAACATTGGAGATGGAAGACCAGTTCCGGTTCTAGCATTAGGAATCTTGAAACTTGTATTTGAGTCCTATACCGTTGTTCTTAATGATTGTCATTTCTATCCTAGTTTTTTTTTAAATATTATTTCTATAGGCCTTCTGGCAAAAATGATTATGAAATTTCAATAAAGAAACAAGTTTGTAATTTTATTATGAATGATGTTACTATTTTTTGTGGACATTTGAACAATGGTGTGTATATGTTATCACAACCTATTAATGTAGTCTATTCTACTGGCAAGCACCCTAGATTAGATAATATATCAGATATCTACTTATGGCACTATAGGCTAGGTCATATAAACAAGAATAGGATAAACAGGTTGACTCAAGAGTGAATCCTCGAAGTCAGTGATTATGAATCACTTCCAACCTGTGAGTCCTGTCTTCTTGGTAAAATGACCAAGTCACCTTTTACTGAAAAAGATGAGAGAGCTACTGAGCTCTTGGGCCTAGTACATACTGATATATGCGGGCCCATGAGCATAAGTGCTAGAGATGGATATTTCTACTTCATCACTTTCACAGATGATCTATCCAGATATGGATATGTCTATCTGATGAAACATAAGTCGGATTCATTTGAAATATTCAAACGATTCCGAAGTGAAGTAGAAAAACAAATTAGGAAGAGTATTAAAATTTTTTGATCTGACCAAGGAGGGAAATACCTTTCTGGTGAGTTTCTCACATATCTAGGAGAGAATAGGATTCTCTCCAATGGACTCCTCTAGGAACACCACATCATAATGGTGTGTCTGAAAGGAGAAATCAGACTCTGTTAGACATAGTCCGATCCATGATGGATTTTGCCAGCTTGCGATATCCTTCTGGGATATGCACTCAAATCGGCATGTTATCTATTAAATAGGGTTCCAAGTAAGTCTATAATTAAGACTCCATATGAGATATGGACAGGGCATAAGCCAGCATTTCACACCTTAGGGTCTGGGGTGCCCGCCTATATCAAACGATTAGTTACAAATAAACTTGGACCTAGGTCTGACAAATGCACATTCATAGGGTACCCCAAAGAGACAAAGGATATTTTTCCTACCATGCTGATGAACAAAAGTGTTCGTCAGCCTTAAGGCAACCTTTTTAGAAAAGAAGTTCCTTGGTGAAGGAATCATTGCCTCTAAGGTTGAACTTGATGAAGTTCAACAGGTAGAAGGATCGACACCAATAGCTAAACCTGAGTCAGATTTAATTAGATCAATTCGGAGCCCAATGTACCTGCACCATTAAGACGATCCGATAGAGTACCAAAACAGCCAGACGATACTATGGTTTCTTGGTCCAAAATGATGATCCCATCGAACTTGGTGAGAATGATGAGGATCGATTACCTATATGGATGCAATGCAGAGATCTGATTTTGAGAAATGGCTTGAAGCCATAAAATCGAAATGGAGTCCATAAAGGTCAACGATGTATGGACATTGGTTGACCACCTGAAGGGGTTAAACCCATTGGGTGTAAATGGGTCTTCAAAAAAAAGAGGACACAAACGAAAAGGTGAGACCTATAAAGCCCGTCTGGTTGCCAAGGGATATCGTCAACATTATGGTATTGACTGTAACGAGACATTCTCCCCTGTGGCAATGCTCAAATCTATTCGGATAATGCTTGCAATAGCTGCCCATCTGGATTATGAGATCTGACAGATGGATGTAAAGACAGCTTTCATAAATAGAGACTGACCGAAGAGGTGTATATGATACAACCTGAGGGGTTTATATCCACAGATGAGTCCAAGGTGTGCAAGCTTCAGAGATCCATTTATGGATTGAAGCAAGCTTCTCGGAGTTGGAATATACATTTTGATAAGGTGATCAAAACATATGCTTCGTTAAGAACAGAGAAGAGCCCTGCATCTATAAATGGGCAAATAGTCCAGTTGTGATATTTTTTTCTTATACGTGGATGACATTCTCTTAATCGAAAATGACATCCCGCACTATAGGGAATAAAAGTTTGGTTGTCATCGTAGTTCTCCATGAAGGACTTGGGTGAAGCATCCTACATCCTAAGGATGAAGATCTATAAGGATAGATCTAAAAGGATGCTTGGGTTATCTCAGTCCACGTACATAGACATTATGCTGAAGAGGTTCAGCATGGAGAATTCCAAGAAGGGCTATCTACCGATAGGCCATGAAATTTCTCTCTAAAAAGGATTGTCCACAACTCTTGAAGAGAGAGAGCGTATGAGTAGAGTCCCATATGCTTCGATCATGGGATCTATCATGTACGTCATGATATGTACAAAGCCAGATGTGGTATACTCACTAGGAGTAGTGAGTAGATACCAATCTAATCCTGAAGAAAATCACTGAAAAGTGGTTAAAGCCATCCTTAAGTATTTAGAAATACTAAAGACCAATGGTTGGTTTATGGCGAGTCAGATTTGAAACTTGTGGGGTTCACAGACTCCAGCTTTCAATCTGATCATGATGACAGTAGAAGCATGTCAGGTTATATCTTTACTCTGAATGGTGGAGCCATCTACTGAAAAAATTCCAAGCAGTATATTGTGGCAGACTCTGTTTGTGAGGTGAGTACATCGCAGCATCAGATGCTGCGAAAGAAGCTGTGGCTGAAGAAATTCATCACAGAGCTCGGAGAAGCACCCTCCCTCGATGGTCCGATCCTGCTCTACTGCGACAGCACTGGTGCCATAACTCAGGCGAAGGAACCTAAAGCACACCAACGGACGAAGCACATTTTGCACCACTTCCACTGGTCCGGAAGATCGTAGATCGAGGTGATGTCAACCTTCAGAAGATCGATGGAAAGAAGAACCTGCCAACCCCTTCACTAAAGCCCTGCGATAAAGGAGTTCGACAACCACAAGTCGAAGATGGGTATTAGATATTGTGCCGAGTGGCTTTAGGACAAGTGGAAGTTATTGAAAAATATGTCCCAAAAGCTAATCATCATCCTGTTGACGGTTGAGCAATCTTGTATTATAATTGATTTGTTAATAAATAAAATATATTTTAATATTTTCATCATAAGTTTTCATCTTCTAATGAACTCCATTGTTGTGATGAAGTCCTTAGAACTATTTAGGTTCGATAAAGAGAGGATTTATCGATTAGTCCTTGAAATGTTCACGACCAAATGATAGGCTGTTAATAAGGATGACAACTTCTATCGAGCATAGGTCGCTGTAGGCCATATGGATTGGTTATCCTCTTAACCAAGGAGTGTGGAGATACTGGTATGGATACAGGTGAGATGTAAGGGTACATCATCATTGAACTTACCAACTTTAGAGTATTCTGCTATCGAGAATGTCTCTGATGGGATATAGATATAAGTGTCCCTTAGACCTGAGATCGCCTCAGTGACTTGCAAGCAACTCACTATGCTTTGGCACTGGACTAACTGAATTTCTAATTCAGTGACGGAAGGCTTCTGGGCACAATCAAGTACTTACGAAGTCAGAGTGTGATCAAGATGAGATTGACCACTCCAAGAGTTGGAGAAGAATGAGTCGCTGTATTTCAATTTAGCAAAACTTTGGTCAGGATAATTCAGCAGATGGATTTGATATTTTGAAATACAATGTGGACAACCTGATCAGAGTTGACAGTTGAACTCTGAGATGTTCCATGAGCATTTTGGTCAAGGGGATGAACTATATGGAAACTATATCCACATGGGTTCTAAAGATGTTGTTCTACATATTCGATCTATCCGACCGTCGGGTACCATTGCTAGATGATCACTTCGATTGGTATAAAAATTTATTTCTATGCTATCGATTTAGGTTTGGACCTATGAGGTCACACCATTAGAGTTCACAATCTGATCGGATGGTTGATCAACGATTAAGAATCTTCTAGGATTAAACGATCAATACGATTGACGTTTAACCTAGTCAGGTGTTGCAGGAGGATCAATTAGTAATTCGATTGCTAGTTGGCTTAATTTGATTAAGCCAATAGGCTGAGATTAAGTCTAATTAAATATGATTTAATTAGATTTAGTTTGGACTTGATTGGATCAAGTCCAATTGGTTTATTAGATAAGCTAAGTGTAAGAAAAAACTAATCTTAGTCCAATTAGGACTTGAGTCAACCTAATTTCTAATTCGATTAAAAAATTAAATCAGATTTAAATCTAATTTAATCTGATTAAATTAAGTTTTAATTGGTTAAGATCTATTTTAATTAGATTGATTTGGTTTTGGTTTGATTTGGTTTGAGAAACCAAATTTGAACAAGTCATAGATTGAACCCTAGTAAAACTAGGATTCCACCTTGCACCATCCTAGCCCCCCGCACCCACTCTCTCTTATTTTGTGTGACAAAATCTTCTCTCCCAGGCCTTCACGCATGCCAAAGCTTTTCTCTTTCTTTCTTACATGGAATGTGGTTGTGGACCAAGTCAAAGTAGGAATTAGTTTGGATTTCAAATTCTATGAGATAGAATTTTAAGAAACCAAAACTCTTTCCTTATGGCACTGATTTTATCCAGTTTTTTTCTAGATTTTTGTGGCTTTTATGGCACATATTGTGCATCCTTTTCTGGTGGTCCATGGTAGAAAAAGAAAGAGGGGGCACCCATGAGTTGGGCACCCCTTGTCTTGCCCTGTTTGGATTTTTCTTAACTAGGTATTTGACCTAAATAAGGATTCTTCATATCTCATTATTTAAGATAATTTTTCTTTAAATTTTTTGGATTATAGAGCATTGAGAGACCTTTAGGCATGTGAAAATTAGGGAGAAAGAGTGTTAGGGCATGGAGATATAATAGACACAAAACTAAGTGTCTGGATTAGAGCAAAGAGAAGAAGAAGAGGGTCTTCTTCTAGGGTTGCTGAGTTCACCTCTTTTCTTCCTCTATCTATAAGTTTTCTGAGAGTATCTCACATCTAAAACTCCTTCTCCTACTTTCATCTTTGGAAGAGTCCAAATCAAGAAGAAGGAGGCATCTGATCGACCATCGAAGAAGGATCAGCACAGTACTAGCATACTGTACTGATTTTCTGGACAGAACTTCTGATCGTGATTTGTGGGTCGTGTGGATGACTCTTAGAGGCCGAATATGTGTGCAGCTCACAATATCATCCTCAAGTCTGGATCAACAAAGTTAGAACGTCTAACTTGCAAGGTAATAGATCTGATCTATTATATTTTACATATATTAGATGTAGTATAGAAATATGTTGATATAATCAACATGTAGTTCTTGCTCTTTATATTTTAATTTTTGATTTAATACCATGTAATAATAATATAATAGGATCTTAGATCTAGGGATTCTCTGATTTTATAAGATAAATTTTGATTTATTTTATCTTCCGCTGTCTAATCTTGAAAAAGTTTCAAGATCTAATCCTGAAATCCTAGATCTAGTTCTTTCACATATATCTCAGGACAAGGAAGGTATTAAATCTTGAACATATGAAAATTTGAAGACTAATAATATCTCGATTCAGAGATTGATACTTCATATGTGATATGATGTGTTCTCTAAAATGCTTCATAAATCCTATTGTCCCATTCTGAGAAATATCCTAGATATTGCTGTATATGTTAGATATCATTAAAATCTATTATGAGCACTCCATATGAGATATGAAAAGGAAAAAGGTAAATTATCCAACTTATGTGAAAAGTGTTGATGTACATAAGTTTTATACTAGAATAGATTTATATAAGTTTATAAGTTATCCAAAAGAATAGTATAAGATACTATTTCTTCCACTCTACTAGATAAAAGGTGTTTTGTCAGTAGATATGCTACCTTTTAGGAAAAAAAAATTTAAGAAGGGACAGTGGGAGGATAAATGAACTTGAGAAGTTTAAGACCTATGAGCTATCCTATCATAACTTGTAGAGTATCATAAATTGTCCTCGATCAGATGTACCCATTGATGAGACATGATCATGATACACACCTCCTCACCGAAGGTCAATTTGAGTATATAATGTACCACTCAAATTATGATTTGTCATTGAGAATGACTGTTGGTGCAAAAATCCACTTACGTCGGAGAAGCTGGAGTCGCGATCGCCACCGGGACCTGCAAAAGAAGTCTAAACCGGAGGTGGGGTTGCTCCGACAAGACCCTCCAATGCTCAAGTCAGTTCTCTGCCTCAACAAGAATGGAGTGCTCGAACGAAAATTTTAGCAGAGTTTCTAGATAAAAATGAGAGCTTATAGAATAACGTATCTGAGGTTTTCCTTTTATAGACGGAGGGGGCAACAAATTGATAGCGACCCCTGTAACCGTCTGGTAGTGGGCTGCCAGAGTCAGGAGGAATTTATTGCGGAGGGTAGTGGAGTGGACCCGTGGCTATTACCCGGGCATGCCACGTGGAGTTTGCCACGAGAGCGGAGCGGCGTCCGTTGTCGCGACTTGCCAGAGGATAGAAGAATCGCGGTATCCGTCGCAGGAAGTGGAGCAGGACTGTGGCCATTATTACGGCCTGCCAGGGAGTGATGGAGCCGCGTGGAATCCGTCGCAGGAGGTGGAGCAGGGTCGTGGAGTGATGGAGCCGTGTGGAATCTGCCGCAGGGAATGGAGCAAAACCCGGCTGTTACTGGGCACGCCAGGGGGTGAAGGTCTGCCGGCTGAAGTTTGGCTGGAGTGTCTGGCGGAGAGAGGTAGTTAGCCATCTGTCCGAGAGGAGCTCGAATCCGGCTTTCGCAGGAGTTCGGATGGAGTCTTCCTTCAGTCACAGCCGGGGGTGGAGTCTGGCTCCCGTAGGGGTCTGGGCGGAGTTCCCTTGCTGTTGGAGTCATGGGCGGAGTCCGGCTCCCTTAGGAGTCCGATGCAGCTCACCGCAGTTGAAATCGAGGACGAGGCCCGCTCCCGTAGGAGTCCGGGGGAGCCTACTTGCAGTCGAGTCACGGGCGGAGTCCGGCTCCCGTAGGAGTCCGGCGAAGTCTGCCTGCAGCCGTTGGAGTTGAGGATGGAGCCCGGCTCCCGTAGAATCTGGACGGAGTCTTCCTGCAATTAAAGTCAGGGGCGAAGTCTGGCTCCCATAGGAGTCCGGACGGAGCTTACCAGCAGTTGAAGCTGGGGACGGAGTCCGGCTCCCGTAGGAGTCCGGGGGAGCTTACCAGCAGTTGGAGTTGTGACGGAGCCCGACCCCCGTAGGAGTCCGGGCGGAGTCTTCCTTGCGGTTGAAGTTGGGGCAGAGCCCGGCTCCCGTAGGAGTCCAGGCAGAGTCTTCCTGCAATTAAAGTCAGGGGCGAAGTCCGACTCCCGTAGGAGTCCGGACGGAGCTTACCAGCAGTTGAAGTTGGGACGGAGCCCGGCTCCCGTAGGAGTCCGGCGGAGCTTACCAGCAGTTGGAGTTGTGGACGGAGCCCGGCTCCCATAGGAGTCCGGGCGGAGTCTTCCTGCAATTAAAGTCAAGTGCGAAGTCCGGCTCCCGTAAGAGTCCGGACGGAGTTTACTAGCAGTTGAAGTTGGTGACGGAGCCCGCCCCCGTAGGAGTCCGGGCGGAGTCTTCCTTGCGGTTGAAGTTGGGGACGGAGTCCGGCTCCCGTAGGAGCCCGGGCGGAGTCTTCCTCGCGTTGAAGTTGAGGAGGAGCCCGGCTCCCGTAGGAATCCGGGCGGAGTCTTCCTGCAATTAAAGTCAGGGGCGAAGTCCGGCTCCCGTAGGAGTCCGGACGGAGCCTACCAGCAGTTGAAGTTGGAGACGGAGCCCGGCTCCCGTAGGAGTCCAGGCGGAGCTTACCAGCAATTGAAGTTGTGGACGGAGCCCAGCTCCCATAGGAGTCCGGACGGAGTCTTCCTGCAATTAAAGTCAAGTGCGAAGTCCGGCTCCCGTAGGAGTCCGGACGGAGCTTACCAGCAGTTGAAGTTGGTGACGGAGCCTGACCCCCTAGGAGTCCGGCGGAGTCTTCCTTGCGGTTGAAGTTGGGGACGGAGCCCGACTCCCGTAGGAGCCCGGGCGGAGTCTTCCTCGTGGTTGAAGTTGAGGACGGAGCCCGGCTCCCGTAGGAATCCGGGCGGAGTCTTCCTGCAATTAAAGTCAGGGGCGAAGTCCGGCTCCCATAGGAGTCCGGACGGAGCTTACCAGCAGTTGAAGTTGGTGACGGAGCCCGGCTCCCGTAGGAGTCCGGGCGGAGTCTTCCTTGCAGTTGAAGTTGAGGACGGAGCCCGGCTCCCGTAGGAATCCGGGCGGAGTCTTCCTGCAATTAAAGTCAGGGGCGAAGTCCGGCTCCCGTAGGAGTCCGGACGGAGCTTACCAGCAGTTGAAGTTGGTGACGGAGCCCGCTCCCGTAGGAGTCCGGGCGGAGTCTTCCTTGCGGTTGAAGTTGGGGACAGAGCTCGGCTCCCGTAGGAGTCCGGGCGGAGTCTACTTGCAGTTGAAGTCGGGGACGGAGCCCGGCTCCCGTAGGAGTTCGGACGGAGTCTACTTGCAGTTGAAGTCATGGAGGAGCCAGCTCCGTAGGAGTCCGGCGAAGTCTGCCTGCAGCTTGGAGTTGAGGACGGAGCCCGGCTCCCGTAGGAATCTGGGCGGAGTCCACCAGTAGTCGAAAGTCGGAGGGGACCTGCAAGGGTCAATCCCGCTGAGAACTTCGCTGAGGTATTTTATACCCAACACCAGTCCCCTACTTTCGAGTTTGAATTTCGAATGAAGGAAGTACAGAGAGATTGGCATAGCCGAAGTTGTCCCCTCGAATCCTGCGCACGACGCCCCCAGATATTTTGGCATTAAATGCGCGCGTGCTGGAGTCTTTTCGAATCGGGGCGATACGAAGGGACCCTTCGAAATTCCGTTGGTACGCTGGCCCAGGTACGATGCAGTAATGGCTCTGTCAGCCGTCAGTCACTTTTAGCCACCTACCATGGTGAGTGGGACACGTGTCGAGCGTGGGCCGGTCTGGGGGGATTCGCGATCATTATGGCGCCGGATCCCAGGGTCTATTTAAACCCATCCCTCCGCCTTTAGGGGCCCCATTCCGCTCGAGAGTTCTATCAGTATCCGCCCTTGCTTCGAGAGTCCCATTCTCTTGGCGTCTTCTTGGGCCATAGGCGTCCTTCGAGTCATCCCTGTCCTCGCCCCTCCGCATCCTTCAGAGCGATCTAGGTTAGTCCCAGAATCTTCGCTCTTCTCTCTGCCGCTTAGGGGCCTTTTCTTCGCCATTTTCTTTGTCGCCTTCCTCTGAGTTGGTCTCCTGTGACCTCTCGTCCTTTGTCCTGTCTGTTTTCTTCGGATCTTTAGAGTCTTCATTCGAAGTTATTTGAAATATCTTCCGGCTCTTCCGCTTCCATCGGTTCCGGGAGTTCTTCCACCTCAACCCCCCAGGTTCCTCGTTCTGTAGATGAACCCGCATCTGGGGCTGGGCTTCGCCGATTTTTGCGCCAGGTGTCATTCCATGCTCCCTGACTCCGGATGAACTCCTTCTGATAAGGGTTCAGTATGGAGTTCCTCCGGAGTACGACCTGGAGCTGCCTGGCCCTCCGACCGGGCTAGCACTCCCCCACCCGGTCATTTTTGCCTGTATCAGGAGGCATTCCGTGCCGGGCTCCGGCTTCCGCTTCCGCCCTTTGTTGTCGCCCTCTTCCGCTTCTTAGATATCTCTTTGGCTTCAGTTGCTCCGAATTCTTTTAGGTTTTTGATAGGGTTTCTCTCCTTTGCCACGTAGTCGAGGTCCAGCCGTCCCTCTCTCTGTTTAGGCATTTCTATACCTTCAAGCGTCATCCTTCGACGAAGACTGGTGGTATTTCTCCCCTCAGTTCGGCAAGAAGGGGTTGCTGAAAGGTGCCCCCTCTTCAATCCACAACTGGAAGGGAAATACCTCTTCGTCCACTGCCCGACCCTGAGGCTGGGCTTGCCCCCTTGGGGCTCTCTGAGGGATTCTGTCCGTCGGGCCCCTAGCCTGGGGGAGGACGACCTCCAGGCTGCCCGAAGCTTCTTGACTACTCCGCTCCTTCCCTTCCCAACCTTCTGAGGGAGCAATTTTTGTTCAACATCGGCCTGAGCCCCAGGATCCTGCGAGTACTCCATCTTTTCCTTTCTCTTCTCTTCTTCCATCCTTCT
Source organism: Elaeis guineensis (assembly GCF_000442705.2). NCBI lineage: Eukaryota > Viridiplantae > Streptophyta > Magnoliopsida > Arecales > Arecaceae > Elaeis > Elaeis guineensis. Next base: position 39,120,024 of record NC_026001.2, on the reverse strand, counting down.
TCTTTTTCTTTCTTTTTCTTCTCTTTTCTCTTTTTCTTCTCTTTCTTTTTTCTTTTCTCTTTCTTTTCTTTTTTTTTTTTTTTGCATGCTACTCCTTCCTTTTTCACCCCATTATTGACTTCTGATTTTTGATTGATTGATTTTTTTTTTTTTAAGGAATGGACGTCGAAGCAGCACGGATGCTTGCCAGAGGCCTCAAGGCCCACAAAAGAAAGGGTGCCGCGGCCTCCAGATCAGCAAAGAGGGCCAGGGCGGAGGAGACGAGCTTGGCCGTGCCTGTCCAGGTGGCTCCAGCATCGACGTTCCTTCGACGCCAAACCAACGGCCCCCCGGGCCTCTTCAAGGAGTCCGCCGACTGGGGCCCCCGTTCTGGGGTCCGCTCCACAGAGGCGCCCGTAGTCGAGAGGGAAGGAGAAGGAAGTCGGTGGCCCGTAGGGTGAGTGGCCGCCGGGCCACCGCTGACGAGTCCCTCAGCTCCGAAGAAGAGCCAGAGAACCCCTTCAATGACAGGGACCTGATCAAGGGTTGATCGACGGCTGCATTCTGCCTGAGGTCGTCGAGAAGATCGATCGCGCCGATCCGAGCAGCGAGTTTGGGACTCCCTGGGGTCCTTTCTCGAGGTAAACAAATCTTCGTTTAATTGGTTTTTCGACCCCTGTTCTGATCCCCTAGCCGCCCTTACAGATTGGGCACCAACTCCTCGCCAACATCGAGGCGACGAACCGGGCGAGGAGGGATGCCATCCAGGCGGAGGAGCATCGTCGGGCCGAAGTGTCCGCCTCAAGGAAAAGGCCGCTGAAGTAGTTGCCCTCCAAGAGGCCCTGGAGAAAGAGAAGCAGGCCCGGGAGGAGGAGAAACAGACCTTGGAGGAGACGGTGAGAACGGCGAGGCCGGGGTCGCCAATTTGACGGAGCAGATTCCAGTCTTGGTCTCGGAGGCCAGGGGTCTTGCGGTAGAGGAGTTCAAGGCCTCCACGGAGATGAGAGACCTGAACGTCCGGTTTGGCCAGGAAGCCTTCATCAAGGGGTTCGAGCTCTGCCAGGAGAAGGTGGCCAGGAAATTTCCGAGCTCGACCTCAGCTTCTTGGGCGAGGAGTCTGAAGATGAGGCGGGCCTTCTCCTGCCGCTACTGCTGCCGCAGCCCCCCTTTCAGGGACACCGAGCTCCCCAACTCCTCTTCTGAGGTCTGAGACCTCCGACCTTGTAGCTTTCTTTACTGCAATTTTTTCCTTTCTTTTTGTCTTCAAGAATCATTCAATCAATAAAGTTGAATTTCTCACCGTGGATGGCTTCTCTTCTCCCCCTTCCCCCTTTTTATTTTTCTTTCTGCAATGAGACGTGCCTTGACGCTTCTGTCTCTTGATGGCAGTGTCCTGCCAAGGCACTTCCCCTGCCCCAGGGGATCCCGCTGAAGTCCACGATCCAGCGGCTGAAGAAGGAGGTTCTTCATGCGACGAAAAGGTCGAAGAAGATGGAAGGCGAGCTTCGTAGGTTAAGGGAGGGTTACTCTGAAGCCACCTCGGAGGCCACCCGCTTTCGAATCTCCACGTGAAGGGATCATGGAGTATAGCCGGAGGAAGGCGGACTTCGCGAAGGAGCTTGAGGAACACAAGAAGAGTGCCAGCGATCGAATTTGGGCTCAAGCTGCCAAGATCAGCTCTCTCAGGGTGGAACTGTCAGCTGCGCAGGAGAGGATTGGCCAGCTGGAAGGGAGTTCGTCCGGCTCTTGGCTCGGGCCGACGGCGATCGGGAGTGGTCGAAGAAGGTCTCCGACCTTCAGCAGCAGCTTCAGGACGTCGAGGTGAGCTACGACGTGCATCGGGCCGGTGGCGCAGGCAGGTGGATGAATATAAAGGGAGACTCAGGGTGGCGGCCGACGAAGTCGCCCGTCTTCAGAGGCAGCTGGCTGACAGGGCTCAGCTTACTTCTGCTCGGATTCTAATGAACTCCAGTCCCTAAGAGGAACCGTCGAAGGGCTTTCTGTCACCCTCGGGAAAGGATGGCTGAGCTGCAGCAATTGAAGATCCAACTGGCATACGAGCAGCAGGCCGTCACGGATGCGAGGGAAATCTGAGGTCCTGAGAAAGAGGCATCGAGAGGGGAGACCGAAAGCCAGCGACTTCGTCGGGCGCTCCAGGATGCGCTGCTGAAAAAGAGAGAGCTAGAAGAAGAAGTTGAGAATCTGAGGCAGTCCTGGATAAGGGGTGGAGTAGATAATTCTAGGTCGGAAGGAGCAGAGCTTCCCTAGGCTCTTCTTGGCCTTCTGTCTTTTCATGTATACATTTTCCTTTTGTTGTTTTGTCTCGCTTTTGTTGTTTTGCTTTTCTTCCTTTGGCCTTCTGGGCTTCGTGATGTATATTTCGCAAATGGAATGAAAAGAATTTTGTGTTACCTCTCCGCATATTGTATTAAATTATCGTCCGCCGAACTTCTCTTGTCGTTCGACTTGTCCGACGTTGACGTCGTTTGGAGGTGCCCAGTCTCGATATGCTGGTTTGCTTTCCTCATCGTTCATGGCCTAGGCTCGAGCTTGGTGGTCCGAACTCCACGTTACCTCGGAGCATTGCTGTTTTCTTGACCTGTGTCGAGAGCCTTCTTAGAGGTCGGGGGTGTTTGGTAGGAACTTTCCATCTTTGTTGAGACGAGGTTCCTTAGGTCTTTGGTGTGGTTTGTCCTTCATCTATTTCTGACGTAGTTCGTCGCTTTTCCTTTTTAATTTCTCTCCTCTTTTCGGAGTGAGGGCCCTCCCCTTGCTTTTTGTGGGGTTGCGTAGAAGTGTGAAGGTGCCGCTGAGGGCCTTTCCCCTTCATCCGATCTTGTTGGGGGTCGGGTTTCGTCACCGTCAGGATGAGGTTCTCCTTCCATTCCTGACGTAGTCGATTTCAGCTCAGGTTAGGATGAGGTTCTCTCCTGTTCCCAATGGGCCGCGGGGCACATAAGGGCCATCGCAAGGGTCTCTCCCCCCATCCGTCTAAAAGAACCGGGCCTTCGACTTTGCTCATGTCAGGATGAGGTTCTCCTCCTGTTCCTGACATGGCTGTGGGGGTGCATTAGGAGTTGTAAGGCCTCTCCCCCCATCCGGTCTAAAAGAACCGGGCCTTTGACTTTGCTCATGTCAGGACGAGGTTCTCCTCCTGTTCCTGACATGGCTGTGGGGGCGCATTCGGGCGTTGTAAGGCCTCTCCCCCCATCCGATCTAAAAGAATCGGGCCTTTGACTTTGCTCATGTCAGGATGAGGTTCTCCTCCTGTTTCTGACATGGCTGTGGGGGCGCATTGGGGTTGTAAGGCCTCTCCCCCCATCCGATCTAAAAGAACCGGGCCTTGACTTGCTCATGCCAGGATGAGGTTCTCCTCCTGTTCCTGACATGACTGTGGGGGCCATTGGGCGTTGTAAGGCCTCTCCCCCATCCGGTCTAAAAGAATCGGGCCTTCGACTTGCTCATGCCAGGACGAGGTTCTCCTCCTGTTCCTACATGGCTGTGGGGGCGCATTCGGCGTTGTAAGGCCTCTCCCCCAATCGATCTCAAGATAATCGGACTTTCATTTTATTTATGTTAGGATGAGGTTCTCCTCCCGTTCCTAACATAACCTTGTTTTAATTGTTTGAAGGGGTTATCCCCAGTCGTAACAAATCCATGCCAAATGGGAGGAACATGCAAAGTCGAAAGGAATTTAGATTCAGGGCAAGGTCGTAAGCGATACATTTACAGGTTTCCGAGTTCCATGTCGTGGAAGGTCTGCTCCTCCTTGAGGCCCTCCGGTGATGGAGTCGATGGTCCCAATTGGAGGCCGATCTCCGGGCTGCTCCTCCCTCCTTGGCGGTTCAGGTTGCGGCAGGGCCCTTGGCCGATCTTCTCTACCCTCAGGCCGGTGTCGGATGAACCTGTCGAGTCGACCTCGTCGGATGAGCTCCTCGATCTCGTCTCGAGCTGGATGCATTCCTCCGTGTCGTGGCCGTGGTCCGGTGGTAGAGATAGAACTTGTTGGGGTTGCGCTTCCGGGGTGTGTGCGCATCCTCTCTGGCCTAGGGAGCTGCTCCTGACCTCCATCAGTACCTGGGTCTTCGAGGCATTGAGGGGGGCGTAGTTGCGGAATCTTCCCGTGGAGAACCCCGCCGAACCCTCGATCCGACTTCTCTGCCTACGTACCGGGGGAGTATGGGCACGCTTGTGCCCAGGAGGGGATCGAGAATGCGGCCGAGCTTCTCTCGACCTTTTTTCGACTGCGGGCTTACTCGAGTCTCCCGCCTGCCGCTCTCTCGCGGTCTCCTCATCCTTCATTTTGAAGGCTTCTTCCGCTCGGGCGTACCCTTCAGCCCGAGCCAATAAATCAGCAAAATCCTGGGGTACTTCTTCTCCAGGGAGAACAAAAGGTCATTCTTCTGAAGGCCGCCCTTCAGAGCGGCCATTGCTACCGATTGGTCCAAATTCGGACCTCCAGCGCTGCGACATTGAAGCGGTTGATGTAGGCCCGAATGGACTCCCCCTCCCTCTGCCTGATATTCATGAGGGACTCCGAGCCCTTTCGAGGGCCGGCTGCTGACAAAATGGGCCACGAATTGGTGGCTCATTTGATCGAAGAAAAGATGGTACCCGACTTCAGCATCGAGTACAGTTTCTCGCCGCTCCCTTCAAGGTGGATGGGAAGGCCCGGCACAAGATGGCGTCGGGTGCGCCATGAAGCAGCATCATCGTCCGGAAGGCTTCCAGATGATCGACCGGGTCCGAAATCCTGTGTAGCTTTCGAACTGGGGGAGTTTGAAGTTTGGCGGGATCGGTTCCTGCATGATCATTTGAGAAAAGGGGGGTCAGTGCAAATATCCTCACCATAAGCGGGGGAGCGTGTCGGAGTTCTTCGATTCATCGATTCATTTCCTGGAGCCTCCGATCCAGAAAATCCTCTGACTTGGGTCTCGAGGGTCCTTGGCAGAATGGGGCAGGGATCTTCCAGGGGTAGAGTCATGATCCGATTGAGGGCTCTCCACCCTCGGGTTCGCTTCCCGAAAAGATGGGCGGCTGCCCAAGTGGCCGCCCCACTGCGGATTCTGGCATTCTGGTGACACCCTTTCCAGGCGCACTGATGCTTGCGGTGCTGCTGCTGCTGCATGGCCTGTACGGCCTCAGTGAGGCCTCTGACCTGCTGCGCCAGCAGATCAAATTGCTCCCACCGACCGCCGTCGCGGAGGAGGAGGAGGCTGGAAATTGGAGGTGAGGTCGGAGCCTGAGATCTGGCCGCGGAGGCCGTGGATCGTCGTGTGGATGCCTTGGGGAGGCATCGGGCAAAGACCAAGTAAAGAGGGAGGAGAGGACGTCGAAAAAGATGCCCGGGGGCGGTCCCGTTGAGCGCCCCTTTAAGAACAAGGGTACTGCGAAGACACAAACCTTCCTCTAGCGCCAATCCTGTTGGTGCAAAAATCGCTTACGCTGGAGAAGCTGGAGTCGCGTCGCCGTCGGACCTGCAAAAGAAGTCTAAACCGGAGGTGGGGTTGCTCCGGTAAGACCCTCCGATGCTCAAGTCAGTTCTCTGCCTCAACAAGAATGGAGTGCTCGAAGAAAATTTTAGCAGAGTTTCTAGGTAAAAACGAGAGCTTATAGAATAACGTATCTGGGGTTCCCCTTTTATAGGCGGAGGGGGCAACAAACTGATGGTGATGCCTGTAACCGTCTGGCAGTGGGCCGCCCATAGTCAGAAAAAGTTTGTTGCGAGAGTAGTGGGGTGGACCCGTGGCTATTACTGGGGCGTGCCACGTGGAGTCTGCCACGAGGAGCGGAGCGGCGTCCGTTGTCGCGACTTGCCAGAGGATAGAAGAATCGCACGTATCCATCGCAGGAAGTGGAGCAGGACCGTGGCCATTATTACAGCCTGCCAGGGAGTGATGGAGCCACGTGAATCATCGCAGGAGGTGGAGCAGGGTAGTGGAGTGATGGAGCCGCGTGGAATCTGCCACAGGAATGGAGCAGAATCGCGGCTATTACTGCAGCGCGCCAGGGGGTGAAGGTTTGCCGGCTGAAGTCTGCTGGAGTGTCTGGCGGAGAGAGGTAGTTAGCCATCTGTCCGAGAGGAGCTCAGAATCTGGCTTTCGCAGGAGTTCGGATGGAGTCTTCCTTCAGTCACAGCTGGGGGTGGAGTTCGGCTCCCGTAGCGGTCTGGGTGGAGTTTCCTTGCTGTTGAAGTCGGGGATGGAGCCCGGCTCCCGTAGCAGTCCGGGCGGAGCTTACCAGCAGTTAGAGGTGTGGACGGAGCCCGACTCCCGTAGGAGTCTGGGCGGAGTCTTCCTGCAATTAAAGTCAGGTGCAAAGTCCAGCTCCCGTAGGAGTTCGGACGGAGCTTACCAGCAGTTAAAGTTGGTGACGGAGCCCGGCTCCCGTAGGAGTCCGGGCGGAGTCTTCCTTGTGGTTGAAGTTGGGGATGGAGCCCGACTCCCGTAGGAGTCTGGGCGGAGCTTACCAGCAGTTGGAGTTGTGGACGGAGTCCGGCTCCCGTAGGAGTCCGGGCGGAGTCTTCTTGCAATTAAAGTCAGGTGCGAAGTCCAGCTCCCATAGGAGTCCGAACGGAGCTTACTAGCAGTTGAAGTTGGTGATGGAGCCCAGCTCCCGTAGGAGTCCGGGCGGAGTCTTCCTTGCGGTTGAAGTTGAGGATGGAGCCCAGCTCCCGTAGGAGTCCGGGCGGAGCTTACCAGCAGTTGGAGTTGTGGACGGAGCCCGGCTCCCATAGGAGTTCGGGCGGAGTCTTCCTATAATTAAAGTTAGGGGCGAAGTCCAGCTCCCGTAGGAGTCCGGACGGAGCTTACCAGCAGTTGAAGTTGGTGACGGAGCCCGGCTCCCGTAGGAGTCCGAGCGGAGTCTTCCTTGCGGTTGAAGTTGGAGACGGAGCCCGGCTCCCGTAGGAGTCCGGGAGGAGCTTACCAGCAGTTGGAGTTATGGACGGAGCCCGGCTCCCGTAGGAGTCCGGGTGGAGTCTTCCTTGCGGTTGAAGTTGGGGACGGAGCCCGGCTCCCGTAGGAGTCCGGGCAGAGCTTACCAGCAGTTGGAGTTATGGATGGAGCCCGGCTCCCGTAGGAGTCTGGGCGGAGTCTACTTGCAGTTGAAGTTGTGGGCGGAGTCCGGCTCCCGTAGGAGTCCGGGTGAAGTCTGTCTGCAGCTGTTGGAGTCGAGGACGGAGCCCGAGTCCCATAGGAATCCGGGCGGAGTCCACCAGTAGTCGAAAGTCAGAGGGGACCTGCAAGGGTCAATCCCACTGAGAACTTCAACTGAGGGTATTTTATACCCAACAGGACCTAATCACATGGCACCCCTACACACCATAAGAGTATCCCATTGAATGGAAAGAGGGGGCCTTTAAATCCTTCTTGCTCCTATGACTGGACGGCCTGGTGATTAACCCAATCCAAGTACTTACAAATCAGATCATCTAATCTAATCACATATCATATATGCATGAATTTAGATCTAATATAAATTACATCAGATTGATTATAATTTTAGATCATATCTAAATTACATTATAAACATCATATGCATGACATAAAATTAGATTTTATTAAGGATCAGTACAAACTAGGATAATCTTTTCACTGTAAGGGATAAATCCTACAGCAAGACAACCTTATATCAGTTTGTGTGATCAATTATTAATTAAATTTAGATCTAAGATATCACATATTAGATCTAAATAAAATTAAATTTTAATTTAATATACACATAAATCATGTCATAACGAACCTAAGCTCTGATACCACTGTTGGGATGCATAAGTGATTTCATGCATGTATTTTAATTTTTTTGAAAAAATTATCATAGAAGATAACTAGATTAATCAAATTAATCTAACATGCATATGATAATCATCAAATCAATATACTCTAAAATCTATGACATGTTATGTTGCATATAAAATCTGAAAAATATTGAAGATAAAATCAGCATGCATGTATGTAAACAGTAGATCACATCTACTTCTAATCTGAGTTTAGAACTTCATACC
>NC_026001.2:39088271-39111940 GCF_000442705.2 Elaeis guineensis | reverse complement strand
AATGATCATAGGACACCCCAGAGTTCAACTGTCAACTCTGATCAGGTTGTCCACATTATATTTCAAAATATCAAATCCATCTGATGGATTATCCTGGCCAAAGGTTTTTGCTAAATTGAAATACAGCGACTCATTCTTCTCCAACTCTTGGAGTGGTCAATCCCATCTCGATCATACTCTGACTTCGCAAGTACTTGACTATTGCCCAGAAGCCTTCCGTCCCTAAATTAGAAATTCAAGTTAGTCCAGTACCAAAGCACAGTGAGTTGCTTGCAAGTCACTGAGGCAATCTCAAGTCTAAGGGACACTTATACCTATATCCCATCAGAGACATTCTCGACAGCAGAATGCTCTGGAGTTGGTCACGTTCAATGATGATGTACCCTTACATCTCACCTGTATGCCATACCAGTGTCTCCACACTCCTTGGTTAAGAGACAACCAACCATATGGCCTACAGTGACCTATGCTCGATAGAAGCTGTTGTCCTTATTAACAGCCTATCATTTGGTCGTGAACAGTTTTAAGGACTAATCGATAAATCTCTCTTTATCGAATCTAAATAGTCCTAAGGACTTCATCATAACAACGGAGTTCATTAGAAGATGAAAGCTTATGATGAAAATGCCAAAATATATTTTATTTATTAACAAATCAGTTACAATACTTGGTTGCTCAACCGTCAACAGCTTGACGATTGGCTTTTTGGGACACATTTCCCAACAGATATGATCATAAGCCTTTTGATCTCACCAGAGTACTAACTCTTTTATAGAGATCGCATCTTGATAGTTAAAAATCTTCTTTTCTCTCAAGACACTCTTAAAGAAAAAGAAGTAGGAGGATGTTAATCTCTATGCTAGAGATTATGAGAAGAACACTTTCTTCTCTTTTCTTCCTAAAATTCATACACCAAATTTCTACAATAAAGATGTAGAAATTTTATCTAACTTTTGGACAAAGGGAAGAGGAGACATCTATGTCTAAACATGGACAAAAAGAGAGAGAAGAGATATTCTAACAACCAACTTTTGATTGTTGCAAGAAAGAAGAGATATGGACTACATTACCTCACGCCCACATCTTCATGCCGTCCTCCTTTTTCTCCCTTGATTTTGCATGCACACACTCCTCTTTTGGGCATCAAACCTGATCCCTTCTTTGGTCATTACACGTCCGACAAGTCCATGGTTTAAATAGGCATAAGAGAGTTTGATTTTTGATTAAGAGATAGGAGTCCCAAAACACCTAGGACTCTGCTTATTTTGTGCCGCCCATGCCTCTCCTTGTGCACCAGGTTTCACCACGGTGATTAAGGGGATTTCTTTTCTTTATAACATTTTAAGAAGAGGTGGAGAGGTGGCATCCAAACTGGTTTGTGGCGAGGACTTAGTTGGCGCATGAAAAGGAAGAATTTTATCCTATGAGACTTTTAGATTAGGTGGCTGTTTTAAATTAAATAAAACTTCAATCAATCCTAATCTTATTAGGACCAGATTAGATCCAAATAGATAGAGAATCAAATTTGATTTAGAGTCTAAACTATTTAGATTAAATGTCACCTAATTGGAGAAAGAGTCCTAGTCTTTTTGGCCTCTTGCTTGGGTGCTTGAGTTAAACTCAATTTAATCCTAATCCAATTAGGATTTGATGCACCCATGAAAATGAGAATTTTTAGTCAAAATAGAAACTCATGCATCCTAGTTCTAATTAGGAATTGGGTCAAACTCAAATCTTAATTCAAATAGGAATGATTCTCCATGCAATTTGGGTTATCTTATAACCCAATCAGGTTTGATCAAATCAAACCCATGTCAAGTCAAATTAAATCTAATTTAATTAGACTTGATGCAAGTCCCATAGCTTAATCAAATTGAGCCACTTGCAATCCAATTGCTAATTAATCTTTTTTATCTCACTAACTCTTTAGCGAGTTACATAATGCAACATTTGCATTGAATCAATCATCAATCACATTGATAATCAATCTTATTACGATTCATAATCATAATTCAACCATGTGATCAATCAAAAGTCATTTTTATGTATGATCCCATAGGTTCTATTCTGTCTGGTAGTGGATATATTATGATCTCTATCACAATATCATTGAAACTCTTTTTAATGGGTTGGAACAGTTCCAACTCTATCCATCAAGGATCATCGATCATCAAAATGATGCTCGTGGAATCTCACAATCCATCAGTGACACCTAGTAGTATGTAGTGGCAACCCAGCAGAATAAAAGATGATGAACCTTTAGATGCAGTTAACGTATGATACAGCCCCTCTATCGTGAGTTCCAATTGGATGACAGGTCATGGATGAATCATCAAATCTCATCATCGATTATATGATAGATTCAATCAGCTTGAGTCCATATGTGATTCTATGAAAATTTCTTTCCATCAATCATAATGCTATGGTCATAGACTTAAGAACTCAACCTCTTAAATCTTATAGGACTACTCACTTCTACTAGGATCGATAGATCCCATCTTGATGCATACCCCACTCCTACAGTGGACCAACTATCACCAACATCCATTATAAAAGCTCATTGAGACCCATGTTGATGTGTCAGTCAAACTCCAGCAGCCTCACTGTGAGTAGTAGTGCCATCTCAGATTAAAAAGACTAGTCATACAACTGCAACATCGAAAAAGTCACAACGAGTGAGCAGACATCCATGTAACTTCTCATGTTTGTCACGCTCAGTGCAAGTTATCCTCTAACAACCACCTGCACTCTCGCTCCAGTATTTCTATATTGCAGACTCGAGACTCATCTGTCCAAAGGAAGCGATTCGTGCACTGGTCTATCTGGATCAATCACCATCCCCATGATGATCCTATAACCAGAAGCAATTTAGGAATCAACCATTATGATACATGTCTCAAATTCTCAACTCTTTGAGAGTATGTGTCATCATCTTGTTAATCTCTTGAATGATTCATGGACACATAAATATGAATGGTAATATAAATACCCATAAAGTATAAAATCATATCCTAGAGATATAATATGCGTCAGTCAGGATTGACTTCTAGAGCATACATCCAACAATCTTCCACTTGCACTAAAGTCAATCTGCCACGTACCAAGCTCCATCTTCACAAGATAGGCTTTAGTCTTAGGCTAGCTAAGTGACTTATTAGTGGGTCATCCACATCATATGTGGAGTTTGCTCTTTGCACCTCTATGTATTTCTACTTGAGGTAGTTGCATGTTTTACCACTCTATGCAAAAGAATAGTACCCTACAAGCCAATCGCATGAGGATGCGAAGGAACTTTTTTTTTATTTTCTTCCTACTCATTTATATGACATTAGTTATTTTTATTTATGAGTATTTTATTTTATCTTTTGCTGCATTATACTTTTATGATTATGATAAACCCCATAGATTAGGAAAATGATTTTTGGACCATGATGAGATCATGCCAGTGAGACCTAGAATCTTGATAGCGCTAATCTAAAATATTTTCAATTGTTGGATCATCGATTCAGAGATTGATGATTTCAGTAAGACTGTTACATCCTATGTATGCTCAATGGAGAGAGTGGTTGATCTCACAACCACTTGTATGATGACACTAATACAAGAATGTAGGTTCTCATTAGAGAATGAGTTCACTGAACTAATCCACAGAAAGAATATCTGATGGAGCCTTACAGCATGTCAATAGATGGTTCTTCAGTAGGAGTGGTGCATGTGATCTTTTGACCTAAGATCACCATGGTGCCTTGTGTACATGGATCCTTACTTTGGTTTATTCCCTAGCACACCACTTTAAAATGTGTGTGAGATATTCTGGGTATGGTGAAGTATACATGGAGGTTGCGAGTGGTCAATAAGGAATTGATCACTCCTTGTAAGAGGAGAGAACATTCTATGTGATCTCATAGGATGGTGACTCTAAGAGTCTCTGACCAAAGCAGGGATGAACAGTAGAAATGATTTCTACTGATTCATCAATCAAGACATCATCATCGGATGGAGAGACATATGGATAGGTATTTGGATTTGATATATTTTCATACCCATGGCCTTTCCGGGATGTTGTGTAATTGAATGATTGAATTGCATGGTAACTCATCATGGAAGGATAATTTTGGTATTTCTATCAAATTTTAAATCTTTTAGATAGTTATGACACATTGCTAGACATCAATCTTGACTTGTGAACTCATCAGAATTAAAAAAAAATTAATTCAAAAATTAATTAAGAAGAGTCTTAGTTGATTGAGACTATCGAGCTGACCTAATCCATCGGATTAGGGTTACATTGAGAGTCTAAGTCCACTACTGACTAGATTTAAAATCCAATGGGTCACATACAATAAAAATTTGCTCTTGATCTAATCTATTTAAATTTATTATAAATTTAATGGATTAATTAAATTGCTAGCATGTGAATTAATCCAAATTTTCAATTAGGTTCAATGCAAAGGTGTTTGTACTAACCTAAACTTGTTGCCTTGATCTAATATGATTGGGTTTGAACCATCTATTTATTAGTTGGTTTATCTAATTTATATGGAAGAGTTTCATGTGAATCCACCACCTCCACATCAAAACCACATGAGAAAAATAAATTGGCATCATTTATTTGGGCGTTATGAAGAGGAGTCTTTCTTCCTTACTCTTAATTTCCTTACAAGGTTCCACACATTTTTTTTAATTCATCGTACTCTATGATGGTGCTTGGGATATGGGATGTGGAAAAGGAGGAAGAGTCCTTGTCTTGAAAGGAATTTGAATGCCAAATAATTAATGGGATGCCATATATTTGCATTGATATGGAAGAGTCCATAATAACATGAACTCTTGGTATTTCACACGTTCTCCATCTCCCACGCACCATATGATGGTGTATTGATTTTTTCTGACAAAGGAAAAGTCCTTCTATAGATGAAACACCTCTTTTTCTATGCCACACACCTTGGGATTCCACACTAAAATTTATTGGAGGTGTGTAAGAATTAAGGGATGCCAAGAGTTGGCATCCCATGGTGTTCCCCCTTTTTCCTATTTAAAGGGGGCACTACAATCAGGTTCCATGGGCTATTTTGGGCTGTGGATAGGCATGAGAATGAGAGGATAAAGACAACAAAATATCTGGATAAAGACAAGAAAAAGGGAGAGAAAAATAGAAAAGAAGAGAGGAAGAAATTGGAAAGCATGTGATGCATGTCCAAAAATCAGTTTGTTCAAATGTTGAACATCTGATTTAATTCTTGTGTGGTGAGATCTTTTGAGGAAGGGTTTCTAAAGAGATTCTAGTAGAGGTCTTGAAGGCATACAAAGAGTGGTGCAATCAGTTCTTGTGAAGGATAATCGGCAGTGTATTTAGGAAGAAGGCTACAGCACCATGACGAATTGGGAAGGGTCCTGATCAATCCCGTGTGGATCACCATTAGAGGGCTTCTACTTTGGAGTCTCATAGAGATATCAAGATTACCAGTTCATGGTCTTCATGATGGTATATGACTTCTGATCTTCTCCTGATATGTATGATTTTGATATTTGATTGTAATCATCATGGGGTTCCTAGGGTTTTTGTGTTTCGATGTTCTTGTTTAATTATTAAACTATATTTTTAATTGTTGAATGTATGTTAAAAATTTTAAAATTCATATTTCACTACATCACTGGAATCCAACAGTAATACCAGAGCCACCCTTGATTGATTCAATCAAATTTTATGTTATTTTTGTGATATGGATTAGATCCCGTTCAAACTATGTCAAAATCAGATTATCTGATTGATGTCTAATAGATGTTCTTAATGTATTTTTGTAAATGATAAATGTTATCAATCCACGATCGAACCTTGGATATGAAAAATTTATGATCTATAGACTTGTGTGACAAGTTTAGATTAGATCCTATGATCTATTTTTCGATGGAATTAAAATCCAGTGCATGTGATGCGCAGAGCCTTGGAATGCTACATATAGATATAGATTGCCAAGACTTTAGGTTCTTATATTTGATGCATCTACTTTAGATCCAAAGGCCGACCACCATGTTATTGGGTACTTATCATTGTGGGTCGATCATTTTGGTTGTTGCTCGAGGAATGTGTGTTGCTGAAAAAAAAATTTGGTCATGGAGAGGTAGCATCAGACATGGATTAAGATTTTTGTCGATAGATTGGTTTAACTATAATTCATTATTCTAATGTGATTAGAATTAATGATTATGGATTGAATCAAATTCATAGTTCTAATTTGATTAGAATCATATTTAAATTTAGGTTAATCAAAATTATCATTGACCTTGTCACGATCCAAATCAGGGACATAACACGGCCATGCTACCAAGGGATGGATCCACGATAACACGAAGCCAAAATTCATCTTCTTAAATATAATAACAGGTGTATCATAAATAAATATAATAATAAAGTTCAATTCAAATATTTAATTAAACCAAAACTGGTTCAGAGCATCTAAATCCAAAGATGAAATAATCCAAGTCTTAAAATTCATAATAACTACAATCCATAATCATAAACTGAATTCCTAGTGCAAAATTTCCAAGCTTGCTTTGCTGATCCCCAAGCCTGGATTCTCTTTCCATCAGTCCTAGCCTTATTTCTCTGTACATGAAAAAAAAAATAAAAATAATATGAGCTACACCAGCACAGTAAGTAGACTTCCGCTTCCTTACCGGATCAAGCATAAGTTTTCTATGAAATGCATCATTTAGCAAATAACAATTATTATAAAAATAAATATTTCATAGAACATATAATAAAATAAGTTATAAGCTCATCATGCATGCATAAATCATGTATATTTCATAATTATGAATCATAAATTATTTTCATCATATATTCATGTCATGTTTCAAAACATTCTCACAGACATTCGTGCTAAGGTCACTATTATACCCGTGACAGGGCCATGTTTCTTAATCGACAGAGTTCTTAATTCATGTACCAACTTTATACCCGTTGGCAGGGCCATGTTTCATGTGGATGCTAGCTCCGGATGTCGACCTTCCCGAAGGATTCATTCATAGCTATCTGAGAGCCTTTGAAATCATTTTATCTTTTTCTTAAAACATACATATACATAAATGAAAAAAAATGAAATTCATGCTTCATAATCATGCTATTTTTATAAGACATATTCATGAAATCAATGCACATAATAAAACATGCTTTTTCATATCACATATACCGATCCTTGTTTTATGAAAAATTATGATTTTATCAATAGCAATTCTTTACATAAAAGCATGATCATTTAAAAATAAATAAGGAGCATAAAATCCACTTACCTCGATCGTCCTGGACCTTTTAATCTTCCTTAAAAGAATCAGACAGACCTATTTAAAATATTAAATCATCAATAAATTTTATTTCATATATTTAATAAAATTACATAATATAACAAAATGACCAATTTGATGATCAGTCCAATAAATCTCTCCCTTCGCTCTAAACCGATTTAAGGTCATAGGTCCCTAGGAGTGGAGAAGATAGCCTAATAGGGATTCATAGGACTTCTTGGAGAGAGATTTTTTTTTAGAGAGAGAAAGTAGAGAGAGAATGAATCCAATTCTAGAGAGAGAAAGACTTTAGAGAGGGATGAGAGAAACTTCTTTTATGTGTATTTTATTTTTATTTTTATTATTATATATATATATTTCTTTTCTTTTCTTTTCTTCTTTTCTTTTTTTATTATTATTATTATTATTATTATTATTATTATTATTATTATATGATTATATATTTTTCTTTTCTTTTCTTTTTCTTCTTCTTTTTTTTTCCTTTTCTTTTTTTTTTTTTTTTTTCCTTTTCTTTTCTTTTTCTTTTCTTTTTTTTTCTTCTCCTTTTCTTTTCTTTTTCTTTTTCCCCCGTGGCCTTCTTTGGCCGGAACAGGGGACCTAGAGGTCCCCGTTCCTTAAACGGTCGTTCAAGGCCACACCTTGCCCGGCGGTGGCCGGCGGCAAGGGACAACTCCCCCGAATTCGGAAGGGCCATAGCCGCGGTCGGTGGTGGCCGTCGGTGCCGAAAAATCAGAGAAAAGAACGACGAGAACAGGGGTTTTCTTTTCCAACAAAATCCGACGACACCCATCGCCGGCAATCTGCCCACAGGCACGGGAAAGAAGGGAGAGAAGACAGGAAGAGGAAGGAGGCCTTACCACAGCCTCGATGACCCCCACCGGCATGAAATCGGTGAGCATAGGTCGAGGGCCGCGGCTTCAATCGAAAAAATCGAAGAAAAACTCCGACGATCGTCGATGACTGATGGATCTACTCTTAGAGGAGAGGAGGGGGTTCTTATAGAGCTCATCCTAGGGTCTTTTAATGGCCCTAGGACTCCGATTCTTGATCGAAATCGGGAAGAGGAAGACTCCGATCGGGAGTCTTCCTCCCTATTTCTATTTTTTTTTTTTTACTGGCTTAGTGGGCCGGGTTATCACATTCTACCCCCCTTAAAAAAAAATTCATCCTCAAATTTAACATACCTTCATTTACAAATAAGTGTGGATATCTCGTCTTCATATCGTCTTCAAGCTCCCAAGTGGCCTCTCTCTTCATGATTACTCCAATGAATCTTTACGTATGGAATGATACGCCATCTTAGAACTTGCTCTTTTCGATCAATAATTCAGAGGAAAAATTCTTCATAGGTTAGATCTTCATGAACTTGCAATGGCTCATACTTTATCACACTGTTTGGATCAGGTACAAATTTCTCAGTAGTAAACATGAAAGACATTGTGCACTTTGGATAAATCTGGTGGTAAGGCTAGTTCGTAAGCAACATCTCCTACTCGATTTAAAATTTCAAAAGTCCAATATATCGCGGACTCAGCTTGCCATGTCTCCCAAATCTCATGACACCCTTAGTAGGTGATACTTTTAGAAAAACATGATCACCGACCTGAAATTCTAATTCTCTTCTTTTTCTATCTGCCCAACTCTTCTGTCTATCCTGTGCTGCCTTGAGTCTTCTCTTGATTAGATAAATTTTGTCTCTAGCATCTTGAACTAACTCAGGGACCTATTAATTTCTTTTCACCTACTTCATCCCAATACAGAGGGGATCTACACTTTCTTCCATATAGGGCTTCATAGGGTGCCATCCGGATACTAGAATGAAAACTGTTGTTATATGCAAATTCAATCAATGTCACATGATTATCCCAATGTCCTCCGAAGTCAAAAGCACAAGCTCTTAACATATCCTCAAGAGTTTGAATTGTCCTTTCAGATTGGCCATCAGTCTGGGATGGAATGTAGTACTAAGCCTCAATTCTGTTCCCAAAGCATCTTGAAAACTTTTTCAAAATCTAGATACAAATCGTGGATCTCGATCAGATACAATACTTATTGGAACACCGTGCAGACGTACAATTCCATCAATATACATCTGGGCTAACTTATCAAGTGGAGTGCCAACTCGAAAAGGTAGAAAGTGAGCTGATTTAGTAAGCGATCAACAATTACCCACACTGCATCATTTTTTCTTGTTGTCTTTGGAAGTCCAGTAACGAAATCCATCGTGATATGCTCCCATTTCCATTCTGGTATCTCTAATGGTCTTAGCAAACCAGCAGGTCTTTGATGTTCGGCTTTCACTTGTTGGCATACCAAGCATTGAGATACAAACCGAGCTATCTCCTGCTTCATTCCATTCCACCAGAAGAGTTGTTTTAAATCTCTATACATCTTTGTACTACCGGGATGAAAGGAGAAACGGGATTTATGGGCTTCTTCCAAAATTTTTTTTTTTAGTTCAGGATCTCCTGGTATACATAATCTGTTCCCAAAATAAAGAGTTCCATCTGTATGTAGCCTAAACTCAGTTCGTAACCCTTTCTCCATGTCCTTCTTAAACTGACATAAATGAATATCACTTTGTTGGGCCGCTTTTATCTATTCGATCAATGCTGGTTGTATCATTAAATTTGCTAACACATTCTTAACATCAGTACAAGTCACTTCAATTTGTAAATCTTCAAGATCCCTCAGAATTTGTTGCTGAAAGGATAGCAGAGTCATCACATTCACTGAAGACTTCCTACTAAGTGCATCTGCCACCACATTAGCTTTTCAGGTGATATTTAATATTTAGATCATAATCTTTTAATAGTTCAAGCCACCTTCTTTGCCTCATGTTCAGCTCTTTTTGAGTAAATAAGTATTTCAAGCTTTTATGATCAGTAAAGATTTCACATGATTCTCCATATAAATAGTGTCGCCAAATCTTTAAAGCAAAAATAATAGCTGCTAACTCCAAATCATGGGTCGGATAATTCTGCTCATAGGCTTTTAGTTGTCGAGAAGCATAAGCTATGACCTTATCGTTCTGCATCAACACACAACCTAATCCTTTCTTGGAAGCATCACTATAAATGACAAATCCTCCTTTATTAGATGGTAGAGTAAGAACTGGGGCAGATATCAATCGTTGCTTCAGATCTTGAAAACTCTGCTCACATTCACTGCTCCATTCAAATTTTATTCGTTTCTGAGTTAAGCGAGTCAGAGGAATTGCAATTTGAGAAAATTCCTTGACGAATCTTCTATAATAACCAGCCAAGCCTAAGAAGCTTCTAACTTCCGTCACATTAGTCGGACGAGGCCAATTTACCATGGCTTCTATCTTCTTTGGATCGACTGAGATTCCTTCCTTAGATATTACATGGCCGAGGAAGACAACACTATCCAACCAGAATTCACACTTGCTAAGCTTGGCGAAGAGCTTCTCTTTTCTCAAGGTCTGAAACACGATCCTCAAATGTCTCTCATGTTCCTCTATATTTTTAGAATACACAGGATATCATCAATAAAAACAACAACGAATTGATCCAGATACGGCTTGAAAATCCTGTTCATCATATCCATAAAAGCAGCGGTGCATTGGTTAGTCCAAAAGGCATTACTAAAAATTCATAATGGCCATACCTGGTTCTAAATGCAGTCTTAGGTACATCTTCATCTCTAATTCTTAGTTGATGATAGCCTGATCGTAAGTCAATTTTGGAGAAAAACTTGAGCACCCTGAAGTTGATCAAATAAGTCATCTATTCGAGGAAGAGGATATTTATTCTTTATGGTTACCTTGTTCAACTCCCGATAGTCAATGCATAAACGCATGCTCCCATCTTTCTTTTTCACAAATAACACAGGAGCTCCCCAGGGTGATGTACTTGGTCGGACAAACTTTTTATTCAAAAGTTCTTGCAGTTGATCCTTTAATTCTCGTAATTCTACGGGAGCCATCCGATAAGGAGGTTTCGAAATAGGTCCGGTTCCTGGGGTGATATCAATTTTAAATTCAACCTCACGCTCTGGGGCAGTCCGGGTAGTTCATCTGAAAAAATATCAGAAAATTCTTTGACAATTGGGATATCATCCAACTTTATCTTTTCCTTCTCGACGTCTATTACATGGGCCAAAAATGCTTTGCATCCTTTCCTTAAAGCTTTTCTTGCGTTCATGATTGAGATAATACCCAAAGATTGTTTGGGTTCCGTATTATGAACTTCGCCTTGAAAGAAGAATTGCGGTTCATCCGAAATTTGAAATACCACTCTTTTTCCAAAACAATCAATATGTGCATGGTATGAAGATAACCAGTTCATCCCAAGAATAACGTCAAAATCATACATATTTAGCTGAATCAAATCTGCTGCTAATTTTTTTCTTCTATTTGGATTATGCAATTCTTGAAAATAATGTTAGCAACAACAATATTTTTAAAAGGTGTGCTAACATATAATGGTTCATTTAGTTTTCAGGCACACAATTCAAAGAAGTAGCAAACTTGAGAGATATAAAAGAGTGTGAAGAGCCAGAATCGAATAACACACGAGCATAAATAGAATTGACTGGGATAATACCTGTCACCACTTGATCATTTGCATTGGCCTCCTGCTGGTTTAAAGTAAACACTCGTGCGTTTCCTTTTTGTTTTTGATCAACTGGTTTGTTAGGTCTAGAGTCATCTCTTTTCTTATTTGGGCAATCACGAGCCATATGTCCTTTCTCACCACATAAGAAGCATGCTCCAATCCTCTTGAGACAAGGTCCATTGTGATTTTTTCCACAGTAGGAGCAGGATGAAGATTCTTTCTTCTTATCAGAGTTATTATTTTTAAAATTTTTTGCTGATCCTTTAGATTTCTGCTGATCTCGGTCTCTTCTTATCTCCTCTTTCTAGATCTGCTCTTTTCAATTCAGACTCCACTTTCAAAGCTCGCTCCAGTACGTCCTTGTAGTTATTGAAAATATGAGAAGACAGACGGGATCGAATTCATATCTTAGACCTTGTTCGAATCTGTTAGCTTTACTCCTTTCGAATTCCATAAGCTGGGGGCAGAAGCGGCCTAGCTCATTAAATTTGTTAGCATATTCTAGCACCGTCATATCATCCTTTTGCTTTAAGGCTAGAAACTCATTTTCTTTTACCAATCTCATTGTCCCGAAAGTACTGATCATAAAATATCTCTTTGAATTCTTCCCAAGTGAGCTGATCATCATTGTTCCCATAGGCAGCTTTTATTGCAGTCCACCAAAACTCGGCATTTCTTTTAACATAGGAACGGCTAATCGGACCTTCACATTCTCAGGATATTGCAGGGCATCAAACATCTTTTCCATCTCTCGAATCCATGTCTCTGCAGCCATAGGATCAGATCCACCCTCAAATAGAGGTGGGTTGAGCCTTCTGAATCTCTCGTAGTATGATCCATAGATAATGTCGGTCGAGGAGCAGTCTGTGCCTGCTGCTGGATAAGCTGAGCCACCACTTGACATACACCAGCAATGTCCGCCTGTGTGGCCGGTGCGTCAGGAGCCCGCTCAACTGGTTGATTGTCAGCTCCTCGCGACATCAGTCTTGCTCCTCTTGCTCCTCTGTCCTAGCGCCATATTTGCCAAGGTCTCGCCCTCCCTATCGCTCATCGCTTCCTATTCAAATGCCAACATTATTACTTATTTTATAACAGAGTTGCAGTACAGTTAATAATTTAAGTCAGAGTCTAACTATGCGTAACCTAACTACCCCTGTTAGGTTTTAAGTTCTACCTTGATTAAACCTATTGCTCTGATACCATAAAATGTCACGCCCCAAATCCGGACATAACACGGCCATGCTACCAAGGATGGACCCACGATAACACGAAGCCAAAATTCATCTTCTTAAATATAATAACAGGTGTATCACAAATAAATGTAATAATAAAGTTCAATTCAAATATTTAATTAAACCAAAACTGGTTCAGAGCATCTAAATCCAAAGATAAAATAATCCAAGTCTTAAAATTCATAATGACTACAATCCATAAACATAAACTGAATTCCTAGAGCAAAATTTTCAAGCTTGCTTTGCTGATCCCCAAGCCTGGATTCCTTTCCTTCAGTCCTAGCCTTATTTCTCTGTACATGAAAAAGAAAAAAAAAGAATATGAGCTACACTAGCTCAGTAAGTAGACTTCCGCTTCCTTACCGGATCAAGCATAAGTTTTCTATGATAATGCATCATTTAGCAAATAACAATTATTGTAAAAATAAATATTTCATAGAGCATATAATAAAATAAGTTATAAGCTCATCATGCATGCATAAATCATGTATATTTCATAATTATGAATCGTAAATCATTTTCATCATGTATTCATGTCATGTTTCAAAATATTGCTCACAGACATTCGTGCTAAGGTCACTATTATACCCGTGACAGGGCATGTTTCTTAATCGACAGAGTTCTTAATTCATGTGCCAACTTTATACCCGCTGGCAGGCCATGTTTCGTGTGGATGCTAGCTCCGGATGTCGACCTTCCGAAGGGATTCATTCATAGCTATCTGAGAGCCTTTGAAATCATTTTATCTTTTTCTTAAAACATACATATACATAAATAAAAAATAATAAAATTCATGCTTCATAATCATGCTATTTTTATAAGACATATTCATGAAATCAATGCTCATAATAAAACATGCTTTTTCATATCACATATGCCGATCCTTATTTTATGAAAAAATTATGATTTTATCAATAGCAATTCTTTACATAAAAGCATGATCATTTAAAAATAAATAAGGAGCATAAAATTCACTTACCTCGATCGTCCTGGACCTTTTAATCTTCCTTAAAAGAATCGGACAGTCCTATTTAAAATATTAAATCATCAATAAATTTTATTTCATATATTTAATAAAATTACATAATATAAAGAAATGATCGATTTGATGATCAGTCCAATAAATCTCTCCTTCGGCTCTAAACCGATTTAAGGTCATAGGTCCCTAGGAGTGGAGAAGATAGCCTAATAGGGATTCATAGGACTTCTTGGAGAGAGAATTTTTTTTTTAGAGAGAGAAAGTAGAGAGAGAACGAATCCAATTTAGAGAGAGAAAGACTTTAGAGAGGGATGAGAGAAACTTCCTTTTATGTGTATTTTTATTTTTATTATTATTATTATAAAATATATATATTTTTTTCTTTTCTTTTCTTTTTCTTCTTTTTTTTTCTTTTTTATTATTATTATTATTATTATTATTATTATATATTTTTCTTTTCTTTTCTTTTTCTTCTTCTTTTTTTTCCTTTTCTTTTTCTTTTTTTTTCTTTTTCCTTTTCCTTTTCTTTTTCTTTTCTTTTTTTTTTCTTCTCCTTTTCTTTTCTTTTTCTTTTCCCCGTGGCCTTCTTTGGCCGGAACAGGGACCTAGAGGTCCCGTTCCTTAACGGCCGTTCAAGGCCGCACCTTGCCGACGGTGGCCGGCGGCAAGGACGGCCTTCCCCGAGTTCGGAGGGGCCATACCGGCGGTCGGTGGTGCCGTCGGTGCCGGAAAATCAGAGAAAAGAACGACGGAACAGGAGTTTTTTTTCCACAAAATCGACGACACCCGTCGCCGGCAATCGTGCCCACAGGCACGGGAAAGAAGGGGAGAAGAGAGGAAGAGGAAGGAGGCCTTACCACAGCCTCCGATGACCCCACCGGCGTGAAATCGAGCGAGCACAGGTCGAGGGCCGCGGCTTCAATCGAAAAAATCGAAGAAAAACTCCGCGATCGTCGGTGCTGATGGATCTACCTTAGAGGAGAGGAGGGGGTTCTTATAGAGCTCTCCTAGGGTCTTTTAATGGCCCTAGGACTCCGATTCTTGATCGAATCGGGGAAGAGGAAGACTCCGATCGGGAGTCTTCCTCCCTGCTTCTGTTTTTTTTTTTTTTTTACTGGGCTTAGTGGGCCGGTTATCACAGACCTAATTTGATTAGGGTTTGAGTCATGATTGATCGAGTCTATACTAACCTAATTGGATTAGGATTAATCTAAGAATTGATCAATCTAACTCAGATGAATGACAAATGATTAACTTAAAATTAAAATTGGATCAAGTGTTGAACCCAAATCAAAAATTCTAGATGCATCCTATGCCCATTATTTGAACATCTTAATTGACATGTGTATAAATGATATCGCAATGAAAATAACATGAGTTATTTGTTATGATATTTATAATTGTTATAAATTTTATATTGTATGGTTATGGACTATGGTACATCCATGTGATGGATGTAAGCATGATGCTTTCCTACTAGTTGATTATATTAATGCATCTGCAAGAATTACAATAGGGCTGAACGCCCCTGATGCATTATATTATCAATTGTACCATTTTTTTTTTATGTTTTCAACTGTTGATTGAGATTTTTACATATTGATGTAAATTATAGAAAAAATTTATTTAAGAATAGATAAAAATTATTTCTTTCTATTTTTAAATAAAGATTAAATATTCATGGTAGACTTCATGGAGATGAAGACTAGACTATCAGGCTTTTGGAGAGTTGAGGTGCATTAAGATTAACCATGAGATGGTTCAATTATGATGCACATAGGGTTAGACTCATTAATCATCCTATGGCTTGGATGATTTTTTAAAAGCTCCATAACTATTTGTCTTCCTTTATATATGCTCTTACTTGCTGGTAGTTAAAGATTACATAGCATATGATATATGTATATGTTTAGGATGTGCATGAGGTCAAAGTCCTCATTTAAATTATATTAAATCATAATGACAAAGTGTTAAGAAACTACCTATGCCTTCCTTCATGCTAAGCCAGTGTTATGTCAAGAACCATAGTAGACTTGCTGTACTATCCACAAGACTTGCTTGGACACTGATTTAATACTATCTTAGTGCATAATGAAGCTAATGATATTTCGCTCATACTAGGTCAATAAAGTATTTCAAAAACTATAGTGAGTTTGTTGTGCTATCTATAAAGCTTGCTATAGTGATTGATATGATATTAACTTAGTGATGCATATGGCATATTCTGGTAGTGCTGTCTTGTTGTGTTATTCATAAGGATAGTATTATTCAGGTATGACCATATAGGATTGAAGAGTATGACTTAACTAAAATACTATAGTTTGTTGTGCTATCCACAAGGCTATAAGTATTTTAAAGGAAAAATTATGTTGAAAGTTGCATGAGATGTAATTAGTAAAGAGTTACTTACTCTTGAACTCATAGGAGCTTGTTGTGCTATCCACAAGCTTTTTATGAAGAATTAAATCTCAACCTACTAAAAAACTTTATGATAAGGTTCTTCGATTTCATACTTGAGGACTATGAAATTTGTTAAAATAGTGGGAGATACAATTAAATAAAAATCTCGTCTAACTTATGCATGTCATCATGAGTAGTCCTTGAATATTCTTATATACGCATATACATCTTTACTATCACTGCATAGTAAATTTTTAAAATAGATCGAACATCATGGAATAGTTGAGGAAAAGAAAATAAAGTATGTCTTCACTAGGGTATCTAATTAGTATTACAGCAATAATGAATATTTGAATTAAATTGCAAGAGTTGTCTTGCAAATGTGAAGTAATAGCAGAATACAAAAGTTGTATTTGCTAATAATTTGTATGTGATACAAATTAATTATCATTGAATATTTTTAATTTTAATATTTTGGATATGTGATACCTTATATAGATTCCTCTTATGCAAAGTGTTGCTGGATCTATAAAGCTGAAGTGAGGTGACTACTTGTCTTTTGGCACTGATGGATAGTCCATTCATACTGAGGCTGTAGGAACCTATGTAACTTCTAACAAGATTTTAAAAACTAGTAGATCATTGTTATGTGCCTGAATTTATCAGAGACATTATTTCAAATTTTTTGCTATTGTAGCATAGTTTTAAAATTAATATAGAGAGTAAAAGTTATTCTCATTTCGAAAAATTTTAGGACTATAATCTCATATTTCTGTCACTCAATGATATTGTTCTTCATATTGATGAGAACAAGCAATAAATATGTGATGGTCATATTGTTGGAAAATATGTCTCAAAAGTCAATCACCAACCTGTTGACGGTTGAGCAACCTTGTATTGTAATTGATTTGTTAATAAATAAAATATATTTTTGGTATTTTCATTATAAGTTTTCATCTTCTAATGAACTCCGTTGTTGTGATGAAGTCCTTAGACTATTTAGGTTTGATAAAGAGAGAATTTATCGATTAGTCCTTAAAACTGTTCACGATCAAATGATAGGCTGTTAATAAGGACGATAGCTTCTATCGAGCATAGGTCGCTGTAGGCCATATGGATTGGTTGTCCTCTTAACCAAGGAGTGTGGAGATACTGGTATGGTATACAAGTGAGATGTAAGGGTACATCATCATTGAATATGACCAACTTCAGAGCATTCTGCTGTCGAGAATGTCTCTGATGGGATATAGGTATAAGTATCCTTAAACCTGAGATCACCTCAGTGACTTGCAAGCAACTCATTGTACTTTGATACTGGACTAACTGAATTTCTAATTCAGTGAGGAAGCTTCTGGGCACAGTCAAGTACTTACGAAGTCAGAGTATGATCAAGATGGGATTGACTACTCCAAGAGTTGGAGAAGAATGAGTCGCTGTATTTCAATTTAGCAAAACCTTGGCCAGGATAATCCATTAGATGGATTTAATATTTTGAAATACAATGTGGACAACCTGATCAGAGTTGATAGTTGAACTCTGAGGTTCCTATAAGCATTTTGGTCAAGGAGATAAATTATATGGAAACTATATCCGCATGGGTTCTAAGGATGTTGTTCTACACATTCGACCTATCCAGCCGTCGGGTACCATTGCTAGATGGTCATTTCGATTGGTATAAAAATTTATTCTATTCTACCAATTTAGATTCAGACCTATGAGGTCACACATATTAGAGTTCACGATCCGATCGGATGGTTGATCAACGATTAAGAATCTTCTATGGTTAAACGATCAATACGATTGACATTTAACCTAGTGCAAGTGTTGCAGGAGGATCGATTAGCAATTGATTGCTAGTTGGCTTAATTTGATTAAGCCAATGGGTTGAGATTAAGTCTAATTCAATATAATTTAATTAGATTTAGTTTGGGCTTGATTGGATCAAGTCCAATTAGTTTATTGGATAAGCAAGTGCAAGAAAAACTAGTCCTAATCCAATTAGGACTTGGGTCAACCTAATTTCTAATTTGATTAAAAATTAAATTAGATTTAAATCTAATTTAATCTGATTAAATTAGGTTCTTAATTGGGTTAAAATCTATTTTAATTAGGTTGATTTGGTTTTGGTTTGATTTGGTTTGAGAAACAAATTTGAACAAGTCATAGATTGAACCCCAGTAAGACTAGGATTCCACCTTGCGCCACCTTAGCCCCCCACGCCCACTCTCTCTTATTTTATGCAACAAAACCTTCTCTCTAGGCCTTCACGCATGCCCAAAGCTTTTACTCTTTCTCTCTTACATGAATGTGGTTGTGAACCAAGTCAAAGTAGGAATTAGTTTGGATTTCAAATTCTATGAGATAGAATTTTAAGAAACCAAAACTCTTTCATTATGGCACTGATTTTACCCAAATTTTTTTTGAATTTTTATGGTTTTTATGGTACATATTTTGCACCCTTTACTAGTGGTCCATGGCAGAAAAAGAAAGAGGGGCGCCATGAGTTGGGCACCCCTTGTCTTGCCCTGTTTGGATTTTTCTTGACTAGGTATTTGACCTAGACAAGAATTCTTCATATCTCATTATTTAAGATAATTTTTTTCTTGAAATTTTTATAAATTATAGAGCATTGAGAGACCTTTGGGCATGTAAAAATTAAAGAGAAAGAGTGTTGGGACTGGAGATATAATAGACACAAAACTAAGTGTCTAGGTTAGAGCAAAGAGAAGAAGAAGAGGGTCTTTTTCTAGGTTGCTGAGTTCACCTCTTTCCTTCCTCCATCTGTGAGTTTTCTAAGAGTGTCTCCATCTAAAACTCCTTCTCCTACTTTTCATCTTTGGAAGAGTCCAAATCAAGAAGAAGGAGGCATCTAATCGACCATCGAAGAAGGATCACACAGTACTAGCATACTATGCTGATTTTCTGGACCAGAACTTCTGATCATAATTTGTGGCTCGTGTGGATGACTCTTAGAGGCCAGACGTATGTGTGACTCCCAACATCATCCTCAAGCTCAGATCAGCAAAGTTAGAATATCTAACTTGCAAGGTAATAGATCTGATCTATTATATTTTACATACATTAGATGTAGTATAGAAATATGTTGATATGATCAACATGTAGTTCTTGCTCTTTATATTTTAATTTTTGATTTAATGACATGTAATAATCAAGTAATAGAATCTTAGATCTAGAGATTTTTTACTTTATAAGATAAATTTTGATTTATTTTAGTCTTCCACTGCTTGATCTTGAAAAAGTTTCAAGATCTAACCCTGAAACCCTAGATCTGATTCCTTCAATTAGTATCAGAGCCTAGGTTGTTTATTACATGATTATTTATATATGCTTAGATTATTTTTTAGATTAATCTAATTTATAATCTGATTGTTAAATCTAAAATTAAAATTTTTAGATCAATCATGAACTGTAGGTTGTCCTGCTGTAAGATTTACCCCTTATAGTGCAAAGGTTATCCTAGTTCGTGTAGATCTATCTTTAATCATAAATTTATTAGATATGATCTAAATTAAATTTATAATTTATTAGATTTAAAAAGTATTTAAATCTAAAATAAAATTTCTTTATTAATAATTTTCATGCAAAGAACCATCTTATATTTGTCTGAAAATTTGTGCAGTTTAAAGTTGAATTATTTCAATTACATAACCTGTTTAGATTAGATCTAAAGTAGTTTCATGTTTATTTCACTTGCATTTAGATTATGAATCAAACATGCAACTTGGTTGGTAGAACCATGTTGTAAAAATATTTTACAAACATGAAAATTATTTTCGAAAAGCCGAACCCCAACCCTCAGCCCAAAACTTAATTGAGAATTAAGAAGTTGTTTGACTAGGTTCTAAGATTGTGAATTAAAGAACCTAAGACACAAACCATAACACATTGGGTTAATGGGTTAGTAGGAATTAGGTCCATTCATTGGGTTAGACCTAAGGTTGGATTAAAGATGGACTTAATTAGATAATTGACTAAATCTAATCAATTGTTATCTTAGATTAGGTCAAGGATTCTCTAGATCAATTACAATAGTTGAGTTGGTCAAGTCTATGTCTTTAACGAGAACCAAATAGACTTGATTCTTGACTAAGCGGTCTAGCACGAACTGTTAGGTTGATCTAATCGAAATCAATTAAACCAGTTGGTGACTAGGATAAACTAGACCGGTGGTTTTTAATTGGTAGCCCGCTTACCTGATCATTTCTGATGGTGTCTAAGGCAAGCTTTGGCAGACCCTCCCACCGATCGAACTTACCTGGTCTCTTGGTAAAATTATGTTTTGATTAGATCACTTGACTATTCGAGCTGACCCATATCAGCTAAATAAATCAGTGTGACTGATTTAGGTGCTCCTAGACCAGCCCTTTTTATGGTCTCTCTTAAGCTAACTTGGTGAAGCCAGTGGGAGGATTATGATAAGCTGGTTCCTCTGACCTCCTCCTCTAAATCAATTAAATTTTCTAAAATTATTAATCTTTAAAATGAAATAGTTATGATAATAACTAGATCATAGCCTCTCATTAAGTGGATGATAATGGGTCCATCAGTTGGGTAATCATTGGAGGCCAAAGGCCTGGTGCTTATCGGCTGATGAAATTATCATTCATAATATAATTTCTTGACTGCATCTTTCTAAATGGTGGTTAGATTAGCCAACCAAAGTTGGACCTAATCATTCATTGCTAGATGAGCCAAGTATGGTCATGTTAATGGTTGGACCTAACCAGACCTTTTCAGTGGAGGCCAAAGCCTACTGATTAGGGACTGGGGTAAAATTTAAATTACTAAAATTATTTAAAAAATAATTGGTTATGAATCTATCCTTAGATGTACATAGGTTAGCCAACCAAAGTTGGGCTTGTGTGCAGTCTAAGTGGATTCTAGTACCCACTAAGGAATTAGGATAATTCTTCGAATTAGAAGGTAGAGGGTATCAATTGAATAAAATAGTGGGAGAAACCTTTTGATTAAAGTCCAAATCTTTAGGTTTAATGAATCAATTACTAATTAGGTTATGATTTTTCTTTGTGCAGATATGGCCACTTTCCTATCACTCCGATCATTGTTGGACAATAAAATTTTGGTGGGATCCAACTTCGGTAGCTGGTACCAAAAGTTGAAGATAGTCCTGGAGCATGAACGGATCCTATATGTGATAACGATCCTGCACCTGAGGAGCCAGCTGCCAATGCACGTGGAACAGTCAGAGATACTTACCAAAAGTGGCTCAATGATCGGACCATGGTGCTCTGCATTATGCTAGCTGCCATGAGCAATGAGTTCAGTCGCAGATTTGAGACGGCTCAGCCAAAGGACATGCTTCAAGTGTTGGAGGATGCCTTTGGCACACCCCGATGATGTGGAGAGGCACAAGACTATTGTGCCATCTTCAATGCCAAAATGCGGGATGGTGCCTCTGTCACTGATCATGTATTGTACATGATCGAGCTGATGGAGCGTTTGAGCAAGCTCGGCTTTTTTCTTGCATGAGCAGCTTAGGAAAGATGCAATACTGAACTCGGCTGCCAAGTCTATCTCCCATTCCTCACTCATTATAGAATGACAAAGCCTGAAGTAAACTACCACGGGTTACTGGGGTTGCTTCAGAACTTTGAGAAGGAATCACCAACTCCACAAGGAGTCGGTGAACTTAGTGGAGGTTCGTCTTCTGGTTCTCGACCCTTGAGAAAGGAAGAAGAACAAGAAAAAGAAAGTGAAGAAGGTTCAAGTTCAGGCTGGGACATCAGTGCAGGGCCAGACAGAAAGATCAAGCCTGATAAGAGTCAACTAATGCTTCTTTTGCAAGAAGCGGGGGCACTGAAAGAGGAACTTCCTCAGTACATTGCCTCCCTGGATCCGAACAGGCAAGAGAAAGAAGCAAGCTGTTGCTGGACAAGGTATTTATATGATAACTCCTTGCAATTTCTCTATTTGTGATATAACTGACTGGGGTATTGGATACGGTAGCCCTTTACCATATTTGCAATTCATTGCAGGGGTTGCAGGTCAGTTGGAGATTCGAGCAAAGTGAGAGTTCCTGAACATTGGAGATGGAAGATCCAGTTCCGGTTCTAGCATTAGGAATCTTGAAACTTGTATTTGAGTCCTATACCGTTGTTCTTAATGATTGTCATTTCTGTCCTAGTTTTTTTTTAAATATTATTTCTGTAGGCCTTCTGGCCAAAAATGATTATGAAATTTCAATAAAGAAACAAGTTTGTAATATCATTATGAATGGTGTTACTATTTTTTGTGGACATTTGAACAATGGTGTGTATATGTTATCACAACCTATTAACGTAGTCTATTCTACTGGCAAGCACCCTAGATTAGATAGTGTATCAGATATCTACTTATGGCACTATAGGCTAGGTCATATAAACAAGAATAGGATAAACAGGTTGACTCAAGAGGAATCCTCGAAGTCAGTGATTGTGAATCACTTCCAACCTGTGAGTCTGTCTTCTTGGTAAAATGACCAAGTCACCTTTTACTGAAAAAGATGAGAGAGCTACTGAGCTCTTGGGCCTAGTACATACTGATATATGCGGGCCCATGAGCACAAGTGCTAGAGGTGGATATTTCTACTTCATCACTTTCACGATGATCTATCCAGATATGGATATGTCTATCTGATGAAACATAAGTCAGATTCATTTGAATATTCAAACGATTCCGAAGTGAAGTAGAAAAACAAATAGGAAGAGTATTAAAATCTTTTGATCTGACCAAGGAGGGAAATACCTTTCTGGTGAGTTTCTCACATATCTAGGAGAGAATAGGATTCTCTCCAATGGACTCCTCCAGGAACACCACAGCATAATGGTGTGTCTGAAAGGAGAAATCAGACTCTGTTAGACATGTCCGATCCATGATGGATTTTGCCAGCTTGTCATATCCTTCTGGGATATGCACTCAAATCGATGTTATCTATTAAATAGGTTCCAAGTAAGTCTGTAATTAAGACTCCATATGAGATATGGACAGGGCGTAAGCCAGCATTTCACACCTTAGGGTCTGGGGTGCCCGGCCTATATCAAACGGTTAGTTACAGATAAACTTGGACCTAGGTCTGACAAATGCACATTCATAGGGTACCCCAAAGAGACCAAAGGATATTTTTCTACCATGCTGATGAACAAAAGTTGTTCG
>NC_026001.2:38992191-39088171 GCF_000442705.2 Elaeis guineensis | reverse complement strand
AAGCCTTGACTAGGTATTTGACCTAGACAAGGACTCTATCATATATCTTGGTATAAAATGAGTTTCTTCATGAACTTTTAAAAAAAGATGAGATTTGAGATACCTTTGTGCCATCCAAAAATCAGAGAGAAAGGCCTTTGGGTCATAGAGATATAAAAGATGCAAGTTAGGGTGTCTGGAGAGAAAAATGTGAAGAAGAAGAGGGTCTTCTTCTAGGTTTTTTGTTTTCATATCTTTCCTCCCTCCATCTTGAGTTTCCTGAGAGCATCTCAGATTTAAAACTCCTCCTTTTACTTTCCATCCTTGAAAGAGTCCAAATCAAGAAGAAGGAGGTACCTGATCAACCATCAAAGAAGGATCAGCGCAGTACTAGCATACTGTGCTGATTTCCTGAAGCAGGACTTTTGATCGAGATTCGTGGGCTCGTGTGGACGACTTCTAGAGGCCGGATGCATGTGCGGCTTGCAACATCATCCTTAAGCCTGGATCAGTGAGGTTAGAGCATCTAACTTGTAAGGTAATAGATCTGATCTATTGTTTAATACATACATTAGATGTGGTATAGAAACATGTTGATATGATCAACATGTAGTTCATGCTATATTTATATATTTTAATTTTGATTTAATGCTATATAATAATTATGTAATAAATATTAGATCTAGGGATTCTCTAGTTTTAGAAAATAAATTTTGATTTATTTTAGTCTTCCACTGTATGATCTTGAAAAGTTTCAAGATCTAACCCTAATACCCTAGATCTGGTTCCTACAATTAGTATCAGAGCTCAGGTTCTTTATTACATGATTATTTATACATGCTTAGATTATTTCTTAGATTAGATCTAATTTATAATCTGATTATTAAATCTGAAATTAAAATTTTAGATCAATCACAAACTGCAAGGTTGTCCTGCTGTAAGGTTTACCCCTTACAGTGCAAAGGTTGTCCTAGTTTGTGTAGATCTATCTTTAATCATAAATTTGTTAGATATGATCTAGATTAAATTTATGATTTATTATATTTAAAAGATATTTAAATCTGAAATAAAATCTCTTTGTTAATAATTTTTGTGCAAAGAAATTATTTAAAGTTGAAATTGTTTCAATTACATGAACCTGTTTAGATTAGATCTAAAGTAGTTTCATGTTTATTTCACTTGCATCTTGATTATGAATCAAACATGCAATATGGTTGGTAGAATCATATTATAAAATTATTTTATAAATATAAAAATTATTTTTTGAAAAGCCGAACCCAACTCTCAGCCCAAAACTTAATTAAGAATTAAGAACTTGTTTGATTAGGTTCTAGGATTGTGAATTGAAGAACCTAAGACACAAATCATAACACATTGGGTTAATGGGTTAGTGGGAATTAGGTCCATTAATTGGGTTAGACCTATGGTTAGATTAAAGATGGACTTAATTAGAGAATTGACTAAATCTAATCAATTGTTGTCTTAGATTAGGTCAAGGATTCTCTAGATCAATTACAATAGTTGTAGTTGGTCAAGTCCATATCTTTAACGAGAACTAAATGGACTTGATTCTTGGCTAAGCGGTCTAGCACGAACTGTTAGGTTGATCTAATCGAAACTAATTAAACCAGTTGGTGTCTAAGGTAAACCAGACCGGTGGTTTTTAATTGAGAGCCCGCTTACCTGGCCATTTCTGATGGTGTCTAAGGCAAGCTTTGGCAGACCCTCCCACTGATCGAACTTACCTGGCCTCTTGGTAAAATTATGTTTTGATCAGATCGCTTGACTATTCGAGCTGACCCATGTCAGCTAGGTAAATCAGTGTGACTGATTTAGGTGCTCCTAGACCAGCCCTTTTAATGATCTCCCTTAAGCTGACTTAGTGAAGCCAGTGGGAGGATCATGATAATCTGGTTCATCTGATCTCATCCTCTAAATTATTTAAATCTTTAAAATTATTAGGTCCTTAAAATGATAAAGTTATGAAGATAACTGAGTCATAGCCTCCCATTAAGGTGTTTGATAATGAGTCCATTAACTCAATAATCATTGCAGACCCAAAGGCCTGGTGCTTGTTGACTAATGGAATTATCACTCATCATATGATGACTTGGAAGTGTCTCTCTAATGGTGGTTAGGTGAGCCAACCAAAGTTGGGCTTAATCATTCGTTGGTTAGATACACCAAGTATGATCATGTTAATGGTTGGACCTAACCGGATCCTTACAGTGGAGGCCAAAGCCTACTGATTAGGTTTCTGGGGTAAAAATTAAAATTACTAGAAATTATTTAGAGAAACAATTGGTTATGAACCTATCCTTAGATGTACATGGGTTGACCAACCAAAGTTGGGCTTGTGTGCAGTCTAAGTGGATTCTAGTACCCGCTAAGGAATTAGGATAATTTCTCGAGTTGGAGGTAGAGGCTACCAATTTGAATAAAATAATGGGAGAAACCTTTTGATTAAAGTCCAAATCTTTAGGTTTAATGAATCAATTACTAATTAGGTTATGGTTCTCCTTTGTGCAAATAATTTACTGTTCTGTGTTCAGAATACAATATCTTTGTGCGAGTAGTCGATCACCGCAATCTGATCACCGTCGAGAGGCTTTGATCACCGCAACATAGCCACATAGCATATTTAGCCTCTGCAGATCATCCACACGAGGCTTTCGGTCTGATCGGCTCTTCACGGATGCTATCTCATTGTAGAGCCCTTTCGATGGCTGATGCTGATCGAACTCCTTCGATCGATGTCTGTCGATTCTTTGAATGCTCTTGATTGTCAGCAGACATGCTTGAGAGGTAGAAGATGCTCTCCCTTGAATTTGGTGAGCTCACGAAACTCATAGCTCACTAACTCACTTCTCAAACCCCAGGCTGAAACCCTAAGGAACACACTGAAAATCCTGTGCCTAATTTTCTTTCTTTTCTTTCTTTTTCTCTTGAAAGTTTTAGACTTCCCACTCATGCACAAGAGTTCCTCATGCCCCACTTTCTCTCTCAAAATTTTTCTACACACGCCCCACTCTCTATCTCTTTTAAAATAGTTCAAAACGTATCTTATCCATGTGAGAGGATAAAGACAAGTGGTTACACATTTGAATTCAAATCAAATTTGAATTCAAACGAAAACCAACTCATCCCTATCCACTTGGGCATGAGAAGAGAAGGGGTGTGGCTTCATTTGTGCATGGAGTGTTTTCACGAGAAATATTTTCTCATGTAAAATATGGGGCGCTAAAGAAGATAAGGATATGGTGCAAGGATTGGTTGCTCATTCAAATTTAAAATTTCTTTTGAATTTGAATGACCAACCAGTCATCCTTATCTACCCATAAGGTGCACAAAAGTGGGGCATGGAAAAGCCTTTGCGTAAGGAAAAATTGATGAGAAGTTCCTTCTCGTGAATTCAAATGGGCGCAGATATGTGAGGTGGCACAGGGAGTTAAATTCAAAAGATGGTTTCATCCAAATTGAACCAACCTAATCAAAATAGGTTAAGCATAATTAGACTAAGTTAAACTCAACTTAATTAGGCTTAATTAGGCTCAATAAAATCTTAATCAAATCATAAATTGACTAAGCCCAACCCCTGATCAAATCAGGGACCAAACCATCTCGACGATTAGGTCAACTCTTAACCTAATCAGGTCAAACCCAACTGAATCCAATTCAATTGGACATGATCCAAAAATAATTACTCAATCAAATTGAGTTAATTAGTGATAAAATTACTAATTAAATCTCTCATAAATATTGAATCTAAATTCGATGGGCAATCGAGTATCAAAGTCCATCAATATGAAACTTTGATCGAAGAGTCCCAAACCAGTGGGACTCTTGACCCCGGTACCCAAAATGTATGGAACTTGTGATCAGAGAATCCTAATTCTCGATCACAGAGTCTCAGACACGTAGGACTCATAGTTCATAAATATTAGGACTCTTCATCAGCCATCAGATCAAATAGGAACCTCTAATGTGTGTGACCCCACAGGTTCAAACCTAAGTCGGTACCACAGGAACCAATTGCTATACTAATCGAAGTGACCATCTAGCAATGGTACCCGACATCCAAATAGGTCAAATAGTCACAATCACAACACTCAGAACCTACGTGAATATGGTTACTGTATAATTCATCCCTTTTGACCCTTGTATTTAGGATGACTCAGGGTTAAACTGTCAACCCTGATTAGATCATCCGAGTCGTGTTCAACTCAAACAGTCCTGTGACTCCTCATTAAGACTACCCTGGCCAAGGTTTTGCTAAATTGAAACATGACTATACACAGCTTCTGAACTAGAGTGGTCAATCCCATCTTGACACACGCACCGACAAGTCAAGTACTTGACTACACCCAGCAGCCTTCCATCACTGAATTAGAAATTCAGGTAGTCCAGTGCCTAAGTGTAGTGAGTTGCTTGCAAGTCACCGTGGCGGTCTCAGGTCGGAGGGACATTTATACCCATATCTCATCGGAGCAAATCTTGACAGCAGAGATAGCTCCGGAGTCGATCACGTTCAGTGCAGATGTACCCTTACATCTTACCTATATGCCATACCAGTGTCTCCACACTCCTTGGTTAAGAGGACAACCAACCTATATGGCACACAATGACCTATGCTCGATAAATATTATTGTCCTTGGTAACAACGTATCATTTGGTTGCGAACTAGTTTAAGGACTAAATAACAAATCCTCCTTTGTCGAGTCTAAATAGTCTTAAGGACTCACCACAACACAGGAGTTCATTAGAAGATGACAATTTATGATGAAAAATATCAAAATAACTTTTATTTATTTATAATTTATGTATTAATACAATAAATAGAACAACCATCAACAGACTGACGATTGACTTTGGACACTATTCCCAACAATCTCCCACTTGGCCTAAAGCCAATCGGTGCAGTATCTAATACCCATCTTTGACTTGAAGTCATCGAACTCCTTCACCACAATGGCTTTAGTGAATGGGTTGGCCAGATTTTCCTTCCCATTGATCTTTTGAAGGTCGATGTCACCTCAATCCATGATTTTTTGGATGAGATGGTAGCAGTGCAGAATGTGCTTCGTCCGCTGGTGTGCCTTTGGTTCCTTTGTCTGACCTATGGCTCTAGAGCTGTCACAGTAGAGTAGAACTAGATCAACAAGGGAGGATGCTACTCCGAGCTCGGTGATAAATTTCCTCGGCCACATCACTTCTTTAGCAGCATCTGATGCAGCGACATACTCCACCTCGCAAACTGAATCAGCCACTGTGTGCTGCTTGGAACTCTTCCAGCAGACAGCCCCACCATTAAGGATAAAAATAAATTCTGATACACTCTTGCTGTCATCATGATCAGACTGGAAACTAGAGTCTGTAAACCCTATAAGTCTCAAGTCTGATTCACCATAAACAAGCCACTGGTCCTTAGTATTTCTTAAATACTTCAGGATGGTTTTAACAACCTTCCAGTGATTCTCCCCTGGATCAGATTGGTATCTACTCACTACCCCTAGTGAGTATGCAACATCTGATCGTGTACATGTCATGACGTACATGATAGATCCCACTGCTGAAGCATATGAAATTCTATCCATACGCTCTCTCTCTTGAGATGTTGTCGGACAATCCCTCTTCGAGAGAGAAATTCCATGGCCTATCGGTAGATAGCCTTTCTTGAAATTTTTCATGCTGAACCTTTTCAGCATAGTTTCAATGTACGTGGACTGGGATAAGCCAAGCAATCTTTTAGATCTATCCTTATAGATCCTCATCCCTAAGATGTAGGAAGCTTCTCCCAGATCCTTCTTGGAGAATTGTGATGACAGCTAAATCTTTATTCCCTGTAATGCAGGGACATCATTCCTGATTAAGAGAATATCATCTACATACAATACAAGAAATACCACAACTGGACCATTAGCCCACTTATAAATGCAGGGCTCTTCTTCGTTCTTAACGAAGCCATACGTCTTGATCGTCCTATCAAAATATATGTTTCAACTCCGGGATGCCTGCTTAAGTCCATAAATGGACCTCTGTAGCCTATACACCTTAGACTCATCTGTAGATGTGAATTCTTCAAGTTGTATCATATACACCTCTTCGTCCAGCTCTCTATTTTGGAAAGCTATTTTTATATCCATCTGCCAGATTTCATAGTCCAGATGGACAGCTATCGCAAGCATAATCTAAATAGATTTGAGCATTACCACAGGAGAAAACATCTCGTCATAGTCTATACCATAATGTTGACGATATCCCTTAGCAACCAGATGGGCTTTATAAATTTTCACCTTTCCGTCTGCGCCTCTCTTCCTCTTGAAGACCCATTTACACCCTATGGATTTTACTCCTTCGGGTGGGTCAACCAATGTCCACACATCATTGACCTTCATGGACTCCATTTCAGATTTCATGGCCTCTAGCCATTTCTTAGAATCAGGTCTCTACATTACATCCATGTAGGTGATCAGATCCTCATCATTTTCATCAAGTTCGATAGGATCTCCATCTCGGACCAAGAAACCATAGTATCTATCCAGTTGATGTGGTACTCTACCAGATCGCCTTAAGGGTGCAGGAACAATGAGCTCCGGATCTGATCTAATCAAATCCGGTTTAGGTTCAGCTACTTGTGTCAGTTTTTCCATCCGCCGAACTTTCTCAAGTTCAACCTTAGAGGCAACAGTCCCTTCACCAAGGAACTCCTTTTCTAAAAAGATTGCCTTAAGACTGACAAACACCTTTTGCTCATCATCTAGGTAGAAATAATACCCATTGGTCTCTTTTGGGTACCCTATGAAATTACACTTGTCAGACCTAGGTCCAAGCTTATCCGTAATTAAATATTTAACATAAGCCAGACACCCCCAAATCCTAAGGTGCGAGAGTACTGGCTTACGTCCTATCCATAACTCATATGGCATTTTGGTTATAGACTTACTCGAAACCCTATTTAGAAGGTAACAAGTCGATTCGAGCGCATATCTCCAGAGGGAGATCGGCAGACCAGCAAACCCCATCATGGATCGGACCATGTCTAACAAAGTCCGATTCCTCCTTTCAGACACACCATTATGTTGTGGTGTTCCATGAGGAGTCCACTGAGAGAGAATCCCACTCTCCCTAAATATGTCAAAAACTCATTGGAAAGGTATTCACCTCCTCGATCAGATCGAAGAGCTTTAATACACTTTTCAGTTTGTTTTTCTACCTCATTTCGGAATAGTTTGAACATTTCAAATGACTCCAACTTATGCTTCATTAAATAGACATACCCATACCTCGATAGGTCGTCTGTGAAGGTTATGAAGTAGAAATATCCACCTCTTGCATTTGAGCTTATGGGTCCACATACATCAGAATGTACCAGACCTAAGAGTTCACTGGCTCACTCACCTTTTTCAGTAAAAGGTGACTTGG
The DNA here is from genome assembly GCF_000442705.2 of Elaeis guineensis. NCBI lineage: Eukaryota > Viridiplantae > Streptophyta > Magnoliopsida > Arecales > Arecaceae > Elaeis > Elaeis guineensis. The sequence goes on along the minus strand of NC_026001.2, from coordinate 39,080,770 downwards.
TCATCTTTTCAAGAAGACAGAACTCACAGGTTGGAAGTAATTTACAATTACCAACTTCAAGAATTCTTTCTTGAGCCAACCTATTTATCCTATTCTTATTGATATGACCTAGCCTACAGTGTCAAAGGTAGACTTCTGACACATTATCTATTCTAGGACATTTACCGGAGGTTTGAACCACATTAACAGGCTGTGACAGTAAGTAAATTCTATTATTTATTTGTCCAACAAATATTGTAACACCATTCAAAATGATATTGCAAATATTTTTTTTTATTAAAAATTGATAACCGTACATAGCCAAAAGGCCTACAGAAATAATATTTAATAAAAAGTTTGGACAATAGTGACATTCACTTAGAATTACATTACGAGAATTGATTACAAGGTTCATGATTCCTAAAGCTAGAATTGGAACTTTGCTTCCATCTCCAACATTCAGGAACCTCTCGCCATCATCAAATCTCCTACTGACCTGCAGACCCTGCATTGAATTGCAAATATGATAAGGGCTTCTGGTATCTGATGCATAGTCGTTGATAGCACCAAAAATAACTCTACTCACTACGTAGGTAGGATGAGTCGAGATCGTATCCTCAGGGACCTTGGGCTAAGTTGAGATTGCAAGATAAAAGAAAGAAACGTTGTTTTTGATTTAGAAAATAAATTATCTTAAAATCGAGGTAATTAGAAAATAAAGAGCTCGAGAGTTTTGAATTAATTTGCACTAGCAGAGTTGTATCTCTTTTTTTTAACTAAATAGATGTGATTAATCTTAGAAAAAATACCTGTCTTTCCTCGGCACGCCCGTACCCATAGATCACGGTGCGTCTCCAGAAAGTACTAGGTAAACAACTCTTCTTTCCTCGGCACGCCCCGTATCCGTAGATCACGGCGCGTCTCCGAAAAGTAAAAGTTGTTCCTAATATTAATCTAACAAGAAATCATAAATAAAAGCATATGAAAGGGAGCAAATAAAGAACTCATGATAATTTAAATAAAAAGCATAATCTTTATTGCATATAAAGAAATACAGGAAAGTTTAGAACAATAAACCATTTCTGTGTCGTTACAAAATTTCTTCTCCACTCCCGAGACTGCTAGCCTAGTTGCTCATGAAGTAGTCCCTTTCTATTCCTCTATGCAAGGCTCTAGAAGAATTTCTGGGCTCCCCCTCCAATGAGAGTACAAAAGTCTTTTTATAGGTGTTAGGAGGGAGGAGTTTTACATGATTTTTCGATGTGGGACAAAAAAATACAAATCTTTCAACACATTTCTAAATATTATTTTTTTCTTTATTTTGAACTTGTCTGCAGTACACCCACACCCGCGTCAGCGCCCGTCCCCGCATCCACGCCGCGTCCTGCGTCCGCGCCCCGCGTCCAAACCGTGTCCCGCGTCCGCGCGCCAGCTTCTCGCGTGTTCACTCGTGTTCACGCGCGCATGCTTCTTCTTTTGAATTCACACGTGCCAGATTTTTGTTTTGAATTCATGCGCTCACGTGAAACCTTTTTTTGTAAATTCCAAAAAGAAACAAAAGTTCATTCATAATGACATCTATATCCATTTTGGATTCCTTGCATAGTATCTTCATTTTCTATAATACCGAATGCGTCTTTCTTTTATTTTAATTTTATTTTAAGTCCAATTTTCTTCAAACTTGAGTCTTTTTGATCTATGAATCGGACTCTTTGTATCGGCGATCACCTTTCCTGTAAAACATAGAAAGAAACATCAAATTCTTAATAAATAAGATAAATTAAATATAATTTTTTAATTTAAAATACTTAACTTAAGTGTTTATCACACCCCCCAACTTGAATTTTGCTCGTCCTCGAGTAAAATAGATATATCAGCATTGTGTACCGACTTGATTTTAAATAAAAAGTAGGTTAGGCATCCCAAAAGGTAGATGTTACTTGGTCAGACCATTAAAGAGATATTTCATTGGATTATCAATTTGACCCAATTAGTGGCTGAGTATTAACTAAAGAAATTTCAGAGCTTTTCTTTCACCAACTCTCCACTTTACTCTTTAAATCCTCTAACTTAATAGAAAAGAGGTTTATTATCTTCTTGCAATTTAGTCCCCTTAATATATATATATTATTATTATTTAATTTTTTTTTTTAACATTGCCTACCTTTTTACGCGAACCACAACGCTTACTTAGGCGAAAGGGCCCGGTTACTCAGTAGGAGACCAATGTTGTTTTTTTTTTTTTTTTTTTTTTTTTTTTGCATACCTCGATCTTTCCACCCAATTTCTCATGAAGCAGATTTTTTATTGAGATCAGTAAGAAGAAGGTTGTAGAATCACTCCTAAAATTTGATCTAGTTTAAACCCTATCATTCATTGGGTTTTCTTAATAATTTATTCCTCAGTATCTCTAAAATTATCTTGACCGTTAATCATTCATTTATTAGGATGCCTAATTGACTCTTAATCAAAATTTGAATACACAAAACTAATTATGTCTGACCATACTCGAGGATTTGATTAATTTCCCCCCCCAACTTAATCTACATTGTCCTCAATGGAGTAGAAAAGCAAAAAAAATAAAAGGAGAGAGTGCACCTGGGATAATTTTGCTTCGGAAGTTGAAGATAGCTTCATTGATTAATAGGCTCTTGTTCTAAATTTCTACAACTGTGATAAAGTAAAAAAATATGAAATCGTTGGGTTGCCTCCCAACAAGCGCTAAGTTTTATGTCTTCAGCCAGACGTCAAGTTTATTAACAGACTCTTCCATACAGAGTGGTCCTTTATTCTTTAAAAAAATGATGATCAGTTAAAATAAAATAGAAGAAATTTGGGTTGCCTCCCAAAAAGTGCTAAGTTTTACGTCTTCAGCCAGACGTCATATGCAATAAAACCAACAAAAGATGGGTAATGGCTCATACTTGATTATCCATGGAGGAGTGGTTTTATCATGTGGTGTATCCAACAATATGTTAACTTCTTTTATATATCCTTTAAAGTCATACACTCCAAAGTGAGCCAAGCAAGTATCTAAGGGTTCAGGTGCTAGAATTGTGGGTGTTGCATCTTCTATAATATCTTCTAGTGTATCTACTTTGAAGCAACTATCCATTGATGGTCCTTGGGAAGCACCAAACACATTCAGTCTCAGTTTCTTATTCCCAAACGATACGTCCATGACTCCTGTCCTACAATTGATGCATGCATTCACCGTAGCTAGGAAAGGTCATCCTAAGATAATGGGAATTTGTCTGGGGTTGCCACTTAATTCCATATCGAGAACCAGAAAATCAACTGGAAAGTAAAACTCATCTACCTTGACCAAGACATCCTCAAGCATTCCACGTGGTTCCTTAATTGATCTGTCGGCTAACTGTAATGTGACTGATGTGGGTTTCAGTTCTCCAAATCCAAAAAGTTCATACACCGAACTAGGTAAAAGATTCACACTTGCCCCTAAATCCAGAAGAGCTTTTTCAATGTGATAATCTCCTATAACACAGGAAATGATGGGGGCTCCTGGGTCCTTAAGCTTTGGAGGAGTGGCATGCTGGATGACAGAACTAGCCTGTTCAGTGAGATGTACTTTCTTTGGGATTTGTGATCTAGATTTATATTTTTGGGTGCACAAATCCTTCAAAAATTTGGCATAAGCAGGGACCTGTTTGATTGCGTCTAGAAGGAGAAGATTAATTTGGACTTGCTTAAACAATTCCAACATCTCATCGAGTTTTTCTCCCTTCTTATCTGCAGGAATAGGGGCTTTCAGGGCATCCAAAAATGGGGCTTTAGGCAAGTAAGATGATTTCGATGCAGTTGGTTCCTTCTCTATTTTCAGGTCCTCCTTGTTCTTGGGTGATTTGGATTCGGTTAGAGGTTTAGGGTCAGTCTCATTGGTTTTACTAGTGTGTTCAATGACCTTCCCACTTCTCAGAGTCATGATTGATTTGGCATGTTCAGAAAAAGCTTCTGGGGTATTATAACTCTCAATCACAAATTGCCCTCTTGGGTTGCTCTCGGGTTGGCTAGGTAATTTTCCTTCTTCCCTCCTACTGAATGCAGTCGCTAGTTGACCTATTTGGGTCTCTAGCTTAGAAATGGATTGTGTGGGAGTTAAGAATCTGAGTGTTGACTTCTAATCGTTCTAGTGCTTTCAGAACTTTTTCCTCAAAAGCTGAGCTGTGACCAGTAGTAGATGGTTGAGGAGCATTTTGAAATTGATGGTATGATCCATGACTATATGTTGGATCCTGATATTGAGGTCGAGGTGTGGCAGGACCAACCACTGGTTGTGGTCTCCAGGAAAAATTTGGATGGTTTCTCCAGCCGGGGTTATAAGTGTTCGAATATGGATCGTTTCCTGGTCTGCGAGCTTGTTGGACTTGAGCTTGCTGAACCTACTCGTGCACAAACTCAGGAAATTGAAGTGCGGCTGGGCATTCACCAACAAAATGGTTCGGACTTGCACATAATGCACAAACTTCTTGGATTGGGTTAGGTGGAATCAGGGATTGTCCAGTATTTAGAAGACGGTCTAATTTTTGGGACAGTTCATCTACCTTTTGATGGATATCTATGGCATTTCCTACTTCATATATTCCACCTCTTTTTGAGTTTAACATGGGTTTATCTCTAATAGAGGCAGACATATGATGTAATAAATTTTCACTTAAAATTTCAAACAGTTGCCATGCCTCATCCTCACTTTTCAGCATAAATATCCCACCGCATGATGCATCGACCATTTGTCGATGTCTTTCAGAGAGCCCATCATAAAAATATTAGATTAACTGCCACTTGGGTACAGCATGGTGGGGATATTTTCTAATAAGGTCTTTTAATCTCTCCCATGTTTCATGAAACATTTCTCCATCTAATTGGAAAAAACTAGTTATGTCTTTCCTTATTTGATTAGTTTTTCCTATGGGAAAATATTTCTTGAGAAACTCTCCTTGCAGCTGGTCCCAGGTTGATATAGTCATGGAATCCAAAGTATGTAGCCAGTATTTGGCTTTGTCCTTAAGTGAAAAAGAGAATAATTTCAACCTAAGAGCATCATCGGAGAAGTTGTGAATTTTGACAGTTGAGCATATCTCAAGAAATTCTTCAAGATATTTATAAGGGTCTTCATTACTAAGTCCATAAAATGAAGGTAACATTTGGATTATACTGGACTTAATTTCATATTGAGTGGCCTCCACAGGAGGTACTTGAATACAAGGAGAGTAGGTATATGTGGAAGGAGTAAAGTACTCCTTCAATTGCTTGGGTGGATCATTCTCTTGATTTCGGTCCATCTTTTTATGTCTGTTGGCTCTAAAGGTTCTTTCTATTTCTGGATCAAAAGGTTGGATTTCTGGTCGTAACGATCTACGGCCAAGCATACACCTTACAATTATACTGTAGAGCACACACAGAATTTTTTTTTTTTTTATAATATATATTTTTATAATAAAGTGAGAAAAGAATGAAGAAAATCTAAAGAGAAGAACCTAAGAATCTTAAATCTATGAAAAGGGAGAAATTAATTAATATTTAGATGTTAATTGCAATCAACTTAAACAATCATAGACTCTCTATCCTAAGGTTAACTTAGATCTAGACAGCTCCTAACTTTCAAGATTGCTTTTGAGCACTCCAAGCTCAAGACTGACTAACTAACTCGGCCAGGTAAGCATAAGATATGGGAGGTTTCCTGCTCGTTGCTTTCCTTAGACACCAACTAAGTTGGCCAGGTCAGTCAACGGAATCAATTGAAAACCACTTTCTTTAACCACTTGCCTTAGACACCGAGCAATTAACCAATCCGCACTCGGTTCAACTCTAGAGCTTTCTTATCCTATTGAGCTCGAAATTTCTAGGGCTGACGTCTAGTTGATTTTAAATTAAGGTCTAGGTTATGCAAATGCAAGGGAGTGATTTGTGGGCCAAGGAAGGGTGATCAAATCCCCACCTTATCGGTTAATGGGTTATTGCCCTTAAGATTAATTATGGAGATGCAATGCAAAGAAACAAGGTGTCCAATCAAGTTAGAAATTTTTATATTTGAGGTTACGCTATTTTAGTTAAGTGTTATGAAATGTCAGTGGGTTTTTTTTTATATAATTTTATCTTTTTATATATATTTTTTTTAATTTTTTTTTTAGTTTTGCGAGAAAATAAATTTAAGTGATTAAGTCTAAAAAGCAATAAATCACTGGGCTATGAAAAGTAGCAAATTATTCTAAGCAGCAAAATTCTAAATAGTAAATTAGTTATGCAAGGTAATTCTGTAATTATGCAAATAAGATTATCTAGCTAGAAAGCACTGAAAAAAAAAATTAGAATGAGAAATAAAAATTGAAAAGTATTTTTTTTTTAAAAAAAATTAAAAAAAAAAATTTCAATTTTTTTTTTTTAATTCAACCGTGTCAAGATCCCCGACAACGGCGCCAAAATTTGATGCATAGTCGTTGATAGCACCAAAAATAACTCTACTCACTACGTAGGTAGGATGAGTCGAGATCGTATCCTCAGGAACCTTGGGCTAAGTTGAGATTGCAAGATAAAAGAAAAAAATATTGTTTTTAATTTAGAAAATAAATTATCTTAAAATCGAGGTAATTAGAAAATAAAGAGCTCGGGAGTTTTGAATTAATTTGCACTAGCAGAGTTGTATCTCTTTTTTTAACTAAATAGATGTGATTAATCTTAGAAAAAATACCTGTCTTTCCTCGACACGCTCTGTACCCGTAGATCACGGTGCGTCTCCGGAAAGTACTAGGTAAACAACTCTTCTTTCCTCGGCACGCCCCGTATCCGTAGATCACAACGCGTCTCCAAAAAGTAAAAGTTGTTCCTAATATTAATCTAACAAGAAAGCATAAATAAAAGCATATGAAAGGGAGCAAATAAAGAACTCATGACAATTTAAATAAAAAGCATAATCTTTATTGCATATAAAGAAATACAGGAAAGTTTAGAACAATAAACCATTTCTGTGTCATTACAAAATTTCTTCTCCACTCCCGAGACTGCTAGCCTAGTTGCTCATGAAGTAGTCCCTTTCTATTCCTCTATGCAAGGCTCTAGAAGAATTTCTGGGCTTCCCCTCCAATGAGAGTACAAAAGTCTTTTTATAGGTGTTAGGAGGGAGGAATTTTACATGATTTTCTGATATGGGACTAAAAAAAATACAAATCTTTCAACACATTTTTAAATATTATTTTTTTCTTTATTTTGAACTTGTCTGCAGTGCGCCCACACCCGCGTCAGCGCCCGTCCCCCCGTCCATGCCGCGTCCTGCGTCCGCGCCCCGCGTCCAAACCACGTCCCGTGTCCGCGCGCCAGCTTCTCACGTGTTCACTCGCGTTCACGTGCGCATGCTTCTTCTTTGAATTCACGCGCGCCAGATTTTTGTTTTGAATTCATGCGCTCACGTGAAACCTTTTTTTGTAAATTCCAAAAAGAAACAAAAGTTCATTCATAATGACATCTATATCCTTTTTGGATTTTTGCATAGTATATTCATTTTCTATAATACCGAATGCGTCTTTCTTTTATTTTAATTTTATTTTAAGTCCAATTTTCTTCAAACTTGAGTCTTTTTGATCTATGAATCGGACTCTTTGTATCGGCGATCACCTTTCCTGTAAAATATAGAAAGAAACATCAAATTCTTAATAAATAAGATAAATTAAATATAATTTTTTAATTTAAAATACTTAACTTAAGTATTTATCAGTATCCAATATCCAGGCAGTAGTATCACAAATGAAAAAGTTGCAAGGTGTTATCATATAATTACCTTGCTTCTTCTTCGGCTTGTTTGGATCCAGGGAGGCAATGTGTAGAGGACAGTTCCTCTTCCAATGCCCCTGCTTCTTGCAAAAGAAGCACACCGCCTGGCTCTGGTCGGGCTTGTGCTTCTTGGTCTGACCCTATGCAGATGTCCCAACATGCGGCTGCACCTTTTTCTTCTTCTTCTTCTTGTTCTTCTTCCCTTTCTTAAAGGGTCGACGACCAGAAGAAGACCCTCCCACAACATTCACCGACTCCTTATGGAGCTGGTGGTCCTTCTCAAAGTTCTGCAGCAACCCCAACAAGCCATGGTAGTTCACTGCAGGCTTTGTCATTTGAAAATGAGTAAGGAAGGGGAGGAAGGACTTGGGCAATGAATTAAGGATCACATTCTTACCAAGCTGCTCATGCAGGGGAAAGCCCAGTTTACTTAGGCACTCAATCATTTCGATCATGTACAGTACATGATCAGTGACTAAGGCCCCATCCCTCATTCGAGCATTGAAAATGGCATAACTAGTTTTGTGCCTTTCAACATCGTCAGGCGTGCCAAAGGAGTCGTTCAATATTTGAAGCATCTCCTACGGCTAGGCATTCTCAAACCTGTGGCTGAACTCATCATTCATTGCTGCCAGTATTATGCACCGAACGGTGGTGCGGTCGTTGAGCCACTTTTGATAAGTGTCTCAAACCGTCCCTCTAGCATTCGGGACTGGCTCCTCAGGTGCGGAATCTGTTACTACATAAAGGATCCGCTCATGCTCAAGGACGATTTTTAATTTTTGATACCAACTATCGAAATTAGGTCCCATGAGCTTGTCATTATCTAATAATGACTGAAGCAATAGGGTAGTGGCCATAGCTGCATAAAGAAAAATCAGACCTCTATTAGTACATAAATTATTAATACTAAAGACTTGGACTTTAGTCTAAAGTTTCTCCCAATAATTTTATGAACTGATAGCCTCAACCTCCAATTCAAAGAATTACTTTAATTTCTTAGTAGGTACTAGAATCCACACAGACTACACACGAGCCCAACTTTGGTTGGTCAACTCATGTGCATCTATGGGTAGGTTCATAACCAGTTGTTTCTTTAAACAACTTCTAGTAATCAATTTTGCCCCAGAACCTAATCAGTAGGCTTTGGCCTCCACTGAAAAGATCTGGTTAGGTCCAACCATTAACATAACTTGATTTGATGAATCGGACCAATAAATGATCAGGCCCGACTTTGGCCGGCCAACCTGACCACCATCAGAAAGACTCAAACCAAATTATCATACTATGAATGATAATTTCATTAGTCAATAAGCACCAGGCCTTTGGGCCTCCAATGATTATTAAACTAATAAACTCATTATCACTCACTTAATGGGAGGCTATGACTTAGTTATCACTATAACTTAATCATTTTAGGGACCTAATAATTTTGAGGATTTTATTAAAAGATAGAAGAGAAGAAATTAACTAGTCAATTTCAATCCTCCCACTGACTTCACCAAGTCAGATTAAAAAAAGATTTAATTAAAGCCGGCATTAAGAGCACCTAAATCAGTCACACTGATTTACCTAATGATATGGATGAGCCCTAATCATCAAGTGATCTAATCAAAACCTAACTCACCAGGTTGGCCAGGTAAGTGAGATCAGTGGTGGGGATAAGCCATTAACTCGTCAGATATTGAATCAATGCGAGTAGCTCCCACTTAAGAACCACTGGTCAAACTGCCGAACTTACCTTATACACCAACCGATTCATTAGTTTTAATTTGATCAACTTAGTAAATAGGGTTCTACCACGTAGCCATGAATTAAGTCCATCTTGGTCTAGTTAAAGACATGGACCCATTCAATTACAACTATTGGAGTTGAGTCTAGAGTGTCCTTGATCTAATCTAATTCAACTTTTGATTAGATTTGACCAATTACTCTAATTTAGTCTATTTCTTTAAGCTAACCTTAGGTCTAACCTAATTATGGACCTAATCCATCTAACCCATTGACCCACAAGTTTATGCAATTGTCTTAGGTCTTAATTCATAATTCTAGACCAACTTGACAATACTTAATTCTTTTAATTAAGTATTTGGGCTGATGGGTCAGAGTTTGGCTTTTTGAAAATAATTTTTAAATTTGAAAGATTTTATTTTCTGTTCACCAAATATGTTGACTCATTCGACAAATAGATCAACACATTTCATAAATAGCAATCTTATTGCTAATTACATAACAGAAAATAACTCAATCAAAATAAATCATGAATATTCCTTTAGATCTAATCTAACACATTCATGATAAATTTTACAATTAAATCTTTATAATTAAGTCCTTTCGCTGCTTCATCTGTATGAGATATAATTATAGCGGCACCCCTACCGCCATAGGAGACCCCATCGAATGGGAGGAGAGGGCTTTAAACCCTACTTTTCTTCTATGACGGACGGCCATGGCAACCAACCCAATTTGATTACTTGCTACTTGGATCATGTATATCTAAATATACCAATTTCAAAATTTAAATTTCAAATTTTAAATTTTTGAATTTCAAATTTCAAACAAATTTTAAATTTTAAATTTTAAATTTTTGAATTTTAAATTTTGAATTTTAAATTTTGAATTTTAAATTTAAAATTTCAACCAAATTTTAAATTTCAAAATTTGAATTTTAAATTTTTGAATTTTGAATTTCAAATTTCAAAATTTAAATTTTAAATTTTAAATTTCAAACTTTTAAATTTTGAATTTCGAACAATTTTCAAAATTTAAATTTTAAATTTTAAATTTTAAATTTTAAATTAAAAGTTTTAGATTACAACTTAATCTACGAATGCAAATTCATATATCATATCTTAGAACCTGCTCTGATACCATTTGAAGCAAAATTCAGTGCAGGGGTAAAATGGTAATTTTAAAACTTTTTAAAATCACTATTTTATAGTAAAAATAAATAATTAATCTAATTAACTAATATATATTTATCCTATACTAGGATCTAAATATGATATATAACATGCATGCATTTAAATTTGAAATTCAAATTTGAACAGTAAACAATTTACTGTTCTGTGTTCAGAACACAATACCTTTGTGCGAGTAGTCGATCACCGTAATCTGATCATCATTGGGAGGCTCTGATCACCACAACATAGCCACACAATATGTCTGACCTCTGTGGATCATCCACATGAGGCTTCCGGTCTGATTGGCTCCTCACAGGTGCTAGCTCATTGTAGAGTCCTTTCGATGGCTGATGCTGATCGAACTCCTTCGATCGATGTCTGCCGATTCTTTGAAAACTCTGAATCATTAACAAACATACTTGAGAGATATAAGATGCTCTCCCTTGAATTTTGTGAGCTCACGACACTCGTAGCTCACTAACTCACTTCCCGAACCCCAGGCTGAAACCCTAGGGAACACACTGAAAACCCTACGCCCAATTTTCTTTCTTTTCTTTCTTTTTCTCTCGAAAGTTTTAGACTTCCCACTCATGCACAAGAGTTTCTCACACCCCACTTTCTCTCTCAGAATTTTTCTATGCACGCCCCACCTCTCTATCTCTTTTAAAATAGTTCAAAACGTGTCTTATCCGTGTGAGAGGATAAAGACAAGTGGTTACACATTTGAATTCAAATCAAATTTGAATTCAAACGAAAACCAACTCATCCCTATCCACTTGGGTGTGAGAAGAGAAGGGGCGTGGCTTCATTTGTGCATGGAGTGTTTTCACGAGAAACATTTTCTCATGTAAAATATGGGGGCTAAAGAAGATAAGGATATGGTGCAAGGATTGGTTGCTCATTCAAATTCAAACTTTCTTTTGAATTTGAATGACCAACCAATCATCCTTATCCACCCATAAGGTGCACAAAAGTGGGGCGTGCGAAGGCCTTTGTGTGAGAAAAAATTCATGAGAAGTTCCTTCTTGTGAATTCAAATGGGTGCAGATATGTGAGGTGGCGCAGGGAGTTAAATTCAAAAGATGGTTTCATCCAAATTGAACCAACCTAATCAAAATAGGTTAAGCACAATTAGACTAAGTTAAACTCAACTTAATTAGGCTTAATTAGGCTCAATAAAATCCTAATCAAATAAGAATTGACTAAGCCCAACCCTTGATCAAATCAGGGACCAAACCATTTCGACGATTAGGTCAACTCTTAACCTAATCGGACCAAACCCAACTGAATCCAATTCAATTGGACTTGATTCAAAAATAATTACTCAATAAATTGAGTTAATTAGTGATCAAATCACTAATTAAATCTCTCATAAATATTGAATCCAAATTTGATGGGCAATTGGGTATCAAAGTCCATCAATATGAAATTTTGATCGAAGAGTCCCAAACCAGTGGGACTCTTGACCCCGGTATCCAAAATATATGGGACTTGTGATCAGAGAATCTTGATTCTAGATCACAGAGTCCCAACACGTAAGACTCATAGTCTACAAATATTAGACTCTTCATCAGCATCAGATCAGATAGAAACCTCTAATGTGTGTGACCCCGCGGTTCAAATCTAAGCCGGTAACATAGGAACCAATTCCTTACTAATCGAAGTGACCATTTAGCAATGGTACCGATGTTAGATAGATCGAATAATCTCAATCGCAACACTCAGAACCTACGTGAATATGGTTACTGTATAATTCATCCCTTTTGACCCTGTGTTTAGGATGACTCAGGGTTAAACTGTCAACCCTGATTAGATCATCTGAGTCGTGTTCAACTCAAACAGTCCTATGACTCCTCACTAGGACTACCCTGGCTAAGGTTTTGCTAAATTGAAACATGACTGTACACAGCTCTGAACTGGAGTGGTCAATCCCATCTTGACACACGCACCGACAAGTCAAGTACTTGACTACACCCAGCAGCCTTCCGTCACTGAATTAGAAATTCAAATAGTCCAGTGCCTAAGTGTAGTGAGTTGCTTGCAAGTCATCGTGGCGGTCTCAAGTAGAGGGATATTTATACCCATATCCATTGGAGCAAATCTTGATAGCAGAGATAGCTCTGGAGTCGGTCACGTTCAATGCAGATGTATCCTTACATCTCACCTATATGCCATACCAATGTCTCCACACTCCTTGGTTAAGAGGACAACCAATCTATATGGCACACAACGACCTATGCTCGATAAATATTATTGTCTTGGTAATAACGTATCATTTGGTCACGAACTGGTTTAAGGACTAAACGACAAATCCTCTTTTGTCGAGTCTAAATAGTCCTAAGGACTTCACCACAACACAGGAGTTCATTAGAAATGATAATTTATGATGAAAAATACCAAAATAATTTTTATTTATTTAGAATTTATGTACTAATATAACAAAGAGCACAACCGTTAACAAACTGATGATTGGCTTTGGGAACTATTCCCAACAAATATAAGGTTGCTCAACCATCAACTGGCTGACGATTGACTTTTGGGATATATTTTCCAACAACTTCCACTTGTCTTAAAGCCACTCGGTACGGTATCTAATACCCATCTTCAACTTGTGATTGTCGAACTCCTTTATCACTAGGATTCAGTGAAGGGGTCGGTCAGGCTCTCCTTTCCGTCGATCTTCTGAAGGTCAACGTCACCTCATCCATGATCTCCCAAACTAGGTGAAAGCAATGCAAAATATGCTTTGTCCGCTGGTGTGCTTTGGATTTTTTTGCCTGAGCTATGGCACCAGTGCTGTCGCAATAGAGTAGGACCGGACCATCGAGGGACGGTGCTACTCCGAGCTCGGTGATGAATTTTCTTAGCCACACAGCTTCCTTGCAGTATCTAATACTGTGATGTACTCCGCCTCACAAACAAGTCTGCCACAGTATGCTGCTTGAAACTCTTCCAGCAGATAGCTCCACCATTCAGAGTAAAGATATAATCCAACACGCTTCTACTGTCATCATAGTCAGATTGAAAGCTGGAGTCTGTGAACCCCATAAGTTTTAGATCTGACTCGCCATAAACCAACTATTGGTCCTTAGTATTTTTTAAATACTTAAGGATGGCTTTAACCACTTTCAGTGATTTTCTCCAGGATCAGATTGGTATCTACTCACTACTCTAGTGAGTATGCCACACCTGGCCTTGTACATGTCATGGTGTACATGATTGATCTCACGATCGAAACATATGGGACTCTACTCATACGCTCTCTCTCTTCAAGAGTTGTCGGACAATCTTTCTTAGAGAAAAAATTTTATGGCCTATCGATAGATAGCCCTTCCCAAAATTCTCCATACTGAACCTCTTCAGCACAATATCTATGTACGTGGATTGGGATAACCCAAGCATCCTTCTAGATCTATCCCTATAGATCTTCATCCCTAGGATGTAGGATGCTTCATCCAAATCCTTCATGGAAAACTGCGATGACAACCAAACTTTTATTCCCTGTAGTGCAGGGATGTATTCTCGATTAAGAGAATGTCATCCATGTACAAGATAAGGAATACCACAATTGATCATTTGCCCATTTATAGATGCAGGACTCTTCTCTGTTCTTAACGAAGCCATATATTTTGATCACCTTATCAAAACGCATGTTCCAACTCCGAGAAGCTTGCTTCAATCCATAAATGAATCTCTGAAGCTTGTACACCTTGAACTCATTTGTGGATGTAAACCCTTAAGTTGTATCATATATATCTTTTCAATCAGCTCTCCATTCAGGAAAGCTGTCTTTACATCCATCTGCCAGATCTCATAATCCAAATGGGCAGCTATTGCAAGCATTATCTGAATAGATTTGAGCAATGCCACAGGGGAGAAGTCTCGTTATAGTCAATACCATAATGTTGACGATATCTCTTGACAACCAGACGGGCTTTATAGGTCTCCACCTTTCGTTTGTGCCCCTCTTCCTTTTGAAGACCCATTTACACCCAATGGGTTTAACCCCTTTAGGTGGGTCAACCAATGTCCATACATCATTGACCTTCATGGACTCCATTTTAGATTTAATGGCTTCAAGCCATTTCTCAAAATCAGATCTCTGCATTGCATCCATATAAGTGATCGGATCCTATCATTCTCATCGAGTTCGATGGGATCATCGTCGGATCAAGAAATCATAGTATCTATCTGACTGATGCGGTACTCTACTGGATCGCCTTAATGGTATAGGTATATTGGGCTCCAGATCTGATCTAATCAAATCTGACTCAGATTAAGCTATTGGTGTCATTCCTTCTACCTATTGAACTTCATCAAGTTCAACCTTAAAGGCAACGGTTCCTTCACCAAGGAACTCCTTTTTTAAAAAAGATTGCCTTAAGGCTAACGAACACCTTTTGTTCATCAGCATGGTAGAAAAAATATACTTTGGACTCTTTGGGGTACCCTATGAATGTGCATTTGTCAGATCTAGTCCAAATTTATCTGTAACTAACTGTTAGACATAGGTCGGGCACCCCCAGACCCTAATGTGTGAAAGTGCTGGCTTACGTCCTGTCCATATCTCATATGGAGTCTTAATTACAGACTTACTTGGAACCTTATTTAACAGATAACAGGTCGATTCGAGTGCATATCCCCAAAAGATATCGACAAGATGGCAAAACCAATCATGGATCGAACCATATCTAACAGAGTCCGATTTCTCCTTTCAGACACACCATTATGCTGTGGTGTTTCTAGAGGAGTCCATTGGGAGAGAATCCCATTCTCTCCTAGATATGTGAGAAACTCATCAGAAAGGTATTCCCCTCCTCAGTTAGACCGAAGAGTTTTAATACACTTTCTAGTTTATTTTTCTACTTCACTTCAGAATCGTTTGAACATTTTAAATGAATCTGACTTATGTTTCATCAGATAGACATATCCATATTTGGATAGATCATCCATGAAAGTGATGAAGTAGAAATATTCATCTCTAGACTTGTGCTCATGGACCCGCATACATTAGTATGTACTAGGCCTAAGAGCTCAGTAGCTCTCTCACCTTTTTCAATAAAAGGTGACTTGGTTATTTTACTAAGAAGACAGGACTCACAAGTTGGAAGTGATTCACAATCACTGACTTCGAGGATTCCCTCTTAAGTCAACCTTTTTATCCTGTTCTTGTTTATATGACCTAGCCTATAGTCCATAAGTAGATATCTGATGTAATATCTAATCTAGGGTGCTTGCCAGTAGAATAGACTACGTTAATAGGTTGTGATAACATATACACACAGTGTTCAAATATCCATAAAAAATAATAACACCATTCATAATGATATTAAAACTTATTTCTTTATTGAAATTTCATAATCATTTTTGGTCAGAAGGTCTACAAAAATAATATTTAAAAAAAAATTGAGACAGAAATGACAATCATTAAGAACAACGGTATGGGACTCAAATACAAGTTTCAAGATTCCTAATGCTAGAACTGGAATTGGTTTTCCATCTCCAATATTTAGGAACCTCTCGCCTTGCTCGAATCTCTTACTGACCTACAACCCCTGCAATAAATTGCAAATATGGTAAGGGCTACCGGTATCCAATACCCAATCGGTTATATCATCAATAGAGAAATTGCAAGAAGTTATCATATAAATACCTTGCCCAGCAATAGCTTGCTTCTTTCTTGCTGTTTGGGTCCAGGAGGCAATGTACTGAGGACAGTTCCTCTTTCAGTGCCCCTACTTCTTGCAAAAGAAGCATTCAATTTGACTCTTATCGGGCTTGATCTTTCTGGTCTGGCCCTGCATTGATGTCCCTACCTGAACTTGCACCTTCTTCACTTTCTTCTTCTTGTTCTTCTTTCTTTCTTAAAGGGTTGAGAACTAGAAGATGAACCTCCACTTTTATTCGAATTGGTAGCCTCTACCTCCAATTCGAAGAATTACCCTAATTCCTTAGTGGGTACTAGAATCCACTTAGACTGCACACAAGCCCAACTTTGGTTGGCCAACCTATGTACATTTAAGGGTAGATTCATAACCAATTATTTTTTTAAATAATTTTTAATAATTTTAATTTTACCTCAGTCCCTAATCAGTAGGCTTTAGCCTCCATTGAAAAGGTCTGGTTAGGTCCAACCATTAATATGACCATACTTGGCCCATCTAGCTAATGAATGATTAGGCCCAACTTTGGTTGGCTAACCTAACCATCATTTAGAAAGATGCAGTCAAAAATCATATTATGATTGATAATTCATCAGTCGATAAGCACCAGACCTTTAGGCCTCCAATGATTATCCAACTGATGGACCCATTATCATCCACTAATGGGAGGCTATGATTTAGTTATCACCATAACTATTTCATTTTAAGGACCTAATAATTTTAGAAGATTTAATTGATTTAGAGGAGGAGGTCAGATGAACCAGCTTATCATGATCCTCCAACTGGCTTCATCAAGTCAGCTTAAGGGAGACCATTAAAAGGGCTGGTCTAGGAGCACCTAAATTAGTCACACTGATTTACCTAGCTGACATGGGTCAGCTCGAATAGTCAAGTGATCCAATCAAAATATAATTTTTCCAAGAGGCCAGGTAAGTTCGATTGGTGGGAGGGTCTGCCAAAGCTTGCCTTAGACACCATCAGAAATGGCCAGGTAAGTGGGCTGCCAATTAAAAACCATCGGTCTAGTTTACCTTAGACACCAACTGGTTTAATTAGTTTCGATTAGATCAACCTAATAGTTCGTACTAGACCGCTTAGCTAAGAATCAAGTCTATTTGATTCTCGTTAAAGACATGGACTTGACCAACTACAACTATTATAATTGATCTAGAGAATCCTTTACCTAATCTAAGACAACAATTGATTAGATTTAGTCAATTCTCTAATTAAGTCCATCTTTAACCTAACTTGAGGTCTAACCCAATTAATGGACCTAATTCCCACTAACCCATTAACCCAATGTGTTATGGTTTGTCTTAGGTTCTTCAATTCACAATCCTAGAACCTAATCAAACAACTTCTTAATTCTCAATTAAGTTTTGGGCTGAGGATTGGGGTTCGACTTTTCAAAAATAATTTTCATATTTATAAAATATTTTTACAACATGGTTCTACCAACCAAGTTGCATGTTTGATTCATAATCAAAATGCAAGTGAAATAAGAATGAAACTACTTTAGATCTAATCTAAACAAGTTCATATATTGAAATAATTTCAACTTTAAACTACACAATTTTTTAGACAAGTATATGATGGTCGAGCCGGCTCTTCATTGAAGTCGAGCTGGCTCGACAACATTTCACCCGAGTATCAATTCTGTTTGCCAGAGAGAGTCGACTCGAATCAGCACCGAGTCGGCTCGATTAATCCTCGAGCGAGCTCAGCTGTGTGCCCAAGCCGATATGACTGGTTTCAGCAGAATTGCCAATGATTCTTTGCACGAAAATTATTAACAAAGAGATTTTATTTTAAATTTAATTATATTTTAAATCTAATAAATCATAAATTTAATTTAGATCACATCTAACAAATTTATGATTAAAGATAGATCTACACGAACTAGGATAACCTTTGCACAATGAGGGGTAAACCTTACAGCAGGACAACTTATAGTTCATGATTGATCTAAAAATTTTAATTTTAGATTTAATAATTAGATTATAAATTAGATCTAATCTAAGAAATAACCTAAGCATATTTAAATAATCATGTAATAAACAACCTAGGCTCTGATACAAATTGAAGGAACCAGATCTAGGGTTTCAGGGTTACATCTTGAAACTTTTTCAAGATCAGGCAGCGGAAGACTAAAATAAATCAAAATTTATCTTATAAAATTAGAAAATCTCTAGATCTAAGATCTATTACATGATTATTACATGGTATTAAATCAAAAATTAAAATATAAAGAGCAAGAACTACATGTTGATCATATCAATATGTTTCTATACTACATCTAATGTATGTAAAATATAATAGATCAGATCTATTACCTTGCAAGTTAGATGTTCTAACTTTGCTAATTCAGGCTTGAGGATGATGTTGCATACCGCACATGCATCCGACCTCTAGGAGTCATCCACACAAGCCCACAAATCACGATCAGAAGTCCTGATCCAGGAAATCAACACAGTATGCTAGTACTATGCTGATCCTTCTTCGATGGTCGATCAGATGCCTCCTTCTTGATTTAGACTCTTTCAAAGATGAGAAGTAAAAAGGAGTTTTAGATATGAGACACTCTCAAAAAACTCACAGCTGAAGGAAGGAAGAGGTGAACTCAGCAACCCTAGAAGAAGACCCTCTTCTTCTTCTCTTTGCTCTAACCCAGACACTTAGTTTTGTGTCTATTATATCTTCACACCCTAACACTCTTTATCCTTGATTTTAATATGTCTCAAAGGTTTCTGAATGCTCTATAATTCAAAAAAATTTCAAGAAGAAATTCATCTTAAATCAAGAGATATAAAGAATCCTTGTCTAGGTCAAATACTTAGTTAAGAAAAATCCAAACAAGGCAAGATAAGGGGTGCCCAACTTTTGGGTGCCCCCTCCTTCTTTTTCTACCTTGGACCACCAGAAAAGGGTGGACAATATGTCCATAAAACTCATAAAAATTTCAAAAAAAATCTAGGTAAAATCAGTGCCATAAGGAAAGAGTTTTGGTTTCCTAAAATTCTATCTCATAGAATTTGAAATCCAAACTAATTCCTACTTTGACTTGGTCCACAACCATATTCCATGTAAGAGAGAAAGAGTGAAAAGCTTTGAGCATGCATGAAGGCCTGGGAGAGAAAATTTTGTCACACAAAATAAGAGAGAGTAGGCTGGGGGGCTAAGGTGGAATCCTAGTCTTACTAGGGTTCAATCTATGACTTGTTCAAATTTGGTTTCTCAAACCAATTCAAACCAAAATCAAATCAACCTAATTAAAATAGATCTTAACCCAATTAAAAATTAATTTAAGTCAGATTAAATTAGATTTAAATATAATTTAATTTTTTAATCGAATTAAAAATTAGGTTGATCCAAGTCCTAATTGAACTAGGACTAGTTTTTTCTTGCACTTGGCTTATCCAATAAATCAATTGAACTTGATCCAATCAAGCCCAAACTAAATCTAATTAAATTATATTCAATTAGATATAATCTTAGCCTATTGGCTTAATCAAATTAAGCTAATTAGCAATCAAATTGCTAATCAATCCTCCTGTAACACTTGCACTAGGTTAAATATCAATCCTATTGATCGTTTAACCCTAGAACGATTCTTAATCATTGATCAACCATCCGATCGGATCGTGAACTCTAATGTGTGTGATCTCATAGGTCTGAATCTAAGTCAGTAGCATAGAAATAAATTTTTGTACCAATCGAAGTGACCATCTAGCAATGGTACCTATTGGGTATAAAATACCCCCCAGTCGAAGTTCGTGATGGGAGTAACCCTTCGGGGATCCAACTGACTTTCGACCGCTCCACACTCCCAAGTTTTGCCAATGGATAGGACCCTGCCAGCGTCGATCGGATTCTTCACTCCGTCCGGACTCCTACGGGAGCCGGACCTCACCCACGACTTCACCTGCAGGCTCCGCCCGGGCTCCTACGGGAGTCGGACTCCGCTCACGACTCCAGTTGCAGGTAAACTTCGTCCGGACTCCTACGGGAGCTGGACTTCGTCCCCGACTCCAGCTGCAGGTAAACTTCATCTGGACTCCTACGGGAGCCAGACTTCGTCCATGACTCTAATTGCAGGCAAGCTTCGTCCGGACTCCTACAAGAGCTGGACCACACCCACGACTTCACCTGCAGACTCCGTCCGGACTCCTACGAGAGCCGGACCTCACCCACGACTTCACCTGCAGGCTCCGCCCGGGCACCTACGGGAGCCGGACTCCGCTCACGACTCCAGCTGTAGGTAAACTTTGTCCGAACTCCTACGGGAGCCAAACTTCATCTCCGACTTCAGCTGCAGGTAAACTTCGTCTGGACTCCTACGGGAGTCGGACTTCATCCCTGACTCTAATTGCAGGCAAGCTTCGTCCGGACTCCTACGAGAGCCAGACCTCGCCCATGACTTCACCTGTAGACTTCGTTCGGACTCCTACGGGAGTCGGACCTCACCCACACTTCACCTGCAGGCTCCGCCCGGGCTCCTACGGGAGCCAGACTCCGCTCACACTCCAGCTGCAGGTAAACTTCGTCCGGACTCCTACGGGAGCCGGACTTCGTCCCCACTCCAGCTGCAGGTAAACTTCGTCCGAACTCCTACGGGAGTCGGACTTCATCCCTGACTTTAATTGCAGGCAAGCTTCGTCCGGACTCCTACGAGAGCCGGACCTCACCCACGACTTCACCTGCAAGCTCCGCCCGGGCTCCTACGGGAGCCGGACTCCGCTCACGACTCCAGCTGCAGGTAAACTTCGTCTGGACTCCTACGAGAGTCGGACTTCATCCCCGACTCCAGCTGCAGGTAAACTTCATCCGGATTCCTACGGGAGCTGAACTTCATCCCTGACTCTAATTGCAGGCAAGCTTCGTCTGGACTCCTACGAGAGCCGGACCTCGCCCACGACTTTACCTGTAGACTCTGTCCGGACTCCTACGGGAGCCGGACCTCACCCACAACTTCACCTGCAGGCTCCGCCCGAGCTCCTACGGGAGTCGGACTCTGCTCACGAGTCCAGCTACAGGTAAACTTCATCCGAACTCCTACGGGAGCCAGACTTCATCCCTGACTCTAATTGCAGGCAAGCTTCATCCGGACTCCTACGAGAGCCGGACCTCGCCCATGACTTCACCTGCAGACTCTGTTCGGACTCCTACGGGAGCCGGACCTCACCCATGACTTCACCTGCAAGCTCCGCCCGGGCTCCTACGGGAGCCAGACTCCGCTCACGACTCCAGTTGCAGGTATACTTCATCCAGACTCCTATGGGAGCCAGACTTCATCCCTGACTCTAATTGCAGATAAACTTCATCCAGACTCCTACGGGAGCCGAACCTCGCCCACGACTACACCTGCAGGCTCCGCCCGGACTCCTGCGAGAGCCAGACTCCAAGCTCCTCTCAGACGGATAGCTAGCCACCTCTCTCTAGCTACAGACTCCAACCGAACTTCAGCCGAC
This sequence comes from Elaeis guineensis, assembly GCF_000442705.2. Taxonomy (NCBI): domain Eukaryota; kingdom Viridiplantae; phylum Streptophyta; class Magnoliopsida; order Arecales; family Arecaceae; genus Elaeis; species Elaeis guineensis. The sequence goes on along the minus strand of NC_026001.2, from coordinate 39,058,975 downwards.
AAATCTGGACTCCTTGGCAGGCCGTAATAACGGTCACAATTCTGCTCCACTCCCTTCGGCAAATCCTACGCGATTCCATTACTCCCTGCGGTGAATCCTATGCGGCTCCATTACTCCCTGGCAGGCCGCATTAACGGCCACAGCACTGCTCCACTTCCTGCGATGGATATCGCACGATTCTTTCATCCCCTGACAAGTCGTGATAACGGATGCCACTCCACTCTTTGCGGCAGACTCCATGTGGTGCGCTTCAGTGATAGCCATGGGTCTACTCCACTACTCTTCGCAACAAACTCCGCCTGACCCTGGGCACCCCACTACCAGACGGTTACAGATGTCGCTATCAGCTTGCTGCCCCCTCCGCTTATAAAAGGGACCCCAGATACGTTATTCTCTAAGCTCTCATTTTTACCTAGAAATTCTGCTAAAATTTTCATTCGAGCACTCCATTCTTGTTGAGGCAGAGAACTGACTTGAGCGTCGGAGGGTCTTGCCGAGGCAACCCCACCTCTGGTTTAGACTTCTTTTGTAGGTCCCGGCACCGTGACTCCAGCTTCTCCGGTGCAGGCAGATTTTTGCACCAACAGGATTAGCGCTAGAGGAAGGGGCCTGTTCTTTCGCAGTACCCTTGTTCTTAAAAGAGCGCTCAACGGAACCGCCTATGGTCATCTTCTCCGACATTCGCTCCCCACGGCCTCCGCAGCCAGATCTCAGGCTCCGGCCTAGCCTCTGGTTTCCCGCGCCCCACATCCTCCGGCAATGGTCGCCGGCATGGAGTGGACGGACAATCAGCCTCTGACGGATTTCACCAACACCATCTCGGGAGGATCCCGACAGGAAGCAACCAACGTACTGGCCGTACCCCCAAGCGACAAAAAATTGAGGAACCCATAACCTTTACTGAAGAAGATGCTCAGGGAGTTCAATTCCCTCATAACGACGCGGTTGAAATCCTTGGATATAGCAAATTATGACATCTGCCGTATTCTCGTCGATAATGGAAGCTCGGCCAACATTTTGTTCTACGATGCCTTTTCAAGAATGTCCATCCTTGACGGCCATTTGAGACCGATTAGCTCCCCTCTGGTAGGATTTACTGGCGACGCTGTTCCGACGGAGGGAATAATAACTTTGACTGTGACCGCAGGTCGATATCCAAGGCAATCCAGGGCTCTGGTAAATTTCCTAGTGGTGAAGGCGCCGTCAGCCTACAATGCAATCCTTGACTGACCTGGCCTCAACGCTCTCTGAGCTATCGTATCAACCTACCATTTAAAGTTGAAATTTTCCACCAGCCAGGGGATCGGAGAGGTCCGAGGAGACCAAGCCCTGGCCAGACAATGCTACAACATAGCCTTACAAAGAAGCGACCAATCTGACTCCTGTCCAGTCGATGGACTGGATGCTTGCGACGACCTCACTGAAGAGAGGGGCATTCCAATTGAAGATCTGGTACCAATCCCTTTGAACGATGGGAACACGGAGCATGTAGCGATGATCGGTTCCAACCTGGGGGAGGAGGTACGGATGCGTCTCATCGATTTTCTACGAAAGAATACGGACGTTTTCGCCTGGGTTCCAGCAGACATGCCGGGGATTGACACGGAAGTCATGGAGCACCGCCTGGCCGTCAATCCAAAGCATCGACCGATGAAAGAAAAAATCTGAGGTCATGCGCCAGAGAGGCAGAAGGCGATAGTCGAGGAAGTGGACAAGCTCCTTAAAGCCGGATTCATTAGGAAAGTCAATTATCCTGATTGGATTTTCAACGTTGTCCTAGTCAAAAAAGCAAACGATAAGTGGAGGATGTGCATAGACTTCAAAAAGCTGAATAAGGCCTGCCTAAAGGACAGCTACCCCCTTCCCAAAATTGATCAACTGGTGGACGCAACCTCGGGCCATGAGCTCCTCACCTTCATGGATGCATTTTTCGGCTATAATCAAATTAGGATGGCACCGGAAGATGAAGAAAAGACCGCTTTCATTACTAACCGTGGCCTTTAATGTTACAGGGTCATGCCTTTTGGCCTAAAAAATGCGGGCGCAACCTACCAGCGGTTGGTGAACAAAATCTTCAAGGAGCAGATCGGCCGCAATATGGAGGTCTACGTGGATGACATGCTCGTAAAAAATAAATCTTCTGTGCACCACGTCGCCGACCTCGAGGAGACCTTCGATGCTCTCCAAAAATATAAAATGAAGCTGAACCCGACTAAATGCGCTTTCGGAGTAACCTCGAGAAAGTTCCTGGGCTTCATGGTGTCGGGGTGCGGGATTGAAGCCAATCCAGAAAAAATTCACGCCATCCAGGAGATGGCCGTCCCAAAGTCGATAAAAGAGGTTCAGTGCCTTACAGGGAGGGTAGCGGCCCTAAATCGCTTCATCGCAAGGTCGGTTGAACGGTGCTTACCCTTCTTTCAAACCCTTAAGCAGCCGAAGAACTTCTGTTGGACCTCTGAGTGCCAACAGGCATTCGAAGAACTAAGGAGCTACCTCGGCTCACCCCCACTGTTGGCAAAGCCGGAGCCTGGGGAGGAACTGTTTTTATACCTGGCGGTCTCTCCCATGGCTCTCGCGGCTGTCCTCGTCAAAGAAGAAGCGAAAGTCCAACGGCCGATCTACTACGTCAGTGGTGCATTGAGAGACACCGAGACCAGGTATACCAAATTAGAAAAACTGACTTACGCCTTGTTGATTGCAGTCTGGAGGCTCCGACCCTACTTTCAAGGGCACACCATAACGCTGCTCACCGACCAACCGATCAAGGCGGTTTTGCACCGGGCGGATGCCTCCGGGAGGATGGCAAAATGGGCAATCGAGCTGACAGAATTCGACATCAACTATCAACCCAGGCCAGCAGTGAAGGCCCAAATATTGACAGATTTCGTAGTGGAGTGTACTATCCCAGAAGAGGCCGAACCTGAACAAGGCGAGGTTGACGGCTTGAAGCCCCGACCGAACTCCCCCAAAGAAGAAGCGGATCCCTTTGATCGCTTTTGGGCCCTCTATGTGGACGGGGATCTTCCAACATGTCAGACGCAGGTGCGGGCCTAATCTTGATCAGTCCGGAGGGAATCATCGCGGAGTATGCTTTGCGTTTTGAGTTTCCCGCAACGAACAACAGAGTGGAGTATGAAGCTCTGATTGCGGGATTGAGGATCGCCAAAGAGCTGGGAGTAGATCGGCTCCGGGTCCACAGTGACTCTCAACTAGTGGTGGGACAAGTCAATGGAAATTACAAAGCATGGGAGGACAGCATGGCTAAATACCTTGAAAGGGTAAAGGAGCTCGTCCCCGCCTTCAGCAACTTCAACATCAGACAGATTTCGAGGTTGGAAAATACCAGGGCTGACTTTCTCTCTAGGCTGGCAACGTTGGCTCCAGCCGAATTGCCCAAAGGTATTCTTTTTGAAGTTCTAAAGTGCCCGAGTACAGAAGAATCATGGCCCGTGATGGAAATCGACCACGAGCCCAGCTGGATCGACCCGCTGGTAACCTATCTCAGAGATGGGGTCCTCCCCCAGGATGCGAAAGAGGCTCGAAAGCTCAGAAATCAAGCATCTCGATACATCCTTTATGAGGGCAAGTTGTACAACAGATCATACTCTTTTTCCCTTTTGAAATATCTCCGACCTTCAAAAGCTGACTACGCCTTGTGGGAGGTGCATGAAGGAATCTGTGGAAACCATTTGGGGGCTAGATCATTATCCCATAAGTTGCTCCGCTGAGGATATCACTGGCCGACAATGCATCACGACTTGATTGAATATGTCAGAAAGTATGATCGATGCCAGAGATATGCCAATATCCAGAGACAGCCTGCCACCGAGCTTACACCCTTGAGTGCCCCATGGCCTTTTGCACAATGGGGGATGGACATCCTTGGCCCCTTTCCCATGGCATCGGGGCAGAGGAAGTTCCTCCTTGTAGCAATTGACTACTTCACCAAATGGGTTGAAGCCGAACCACTAGCAAAAATCAAAGAAGCAAAAGTATAAGATTTCATCTGAAAGTCGATCGTATGCAAGTTCGGTCTACCTAGGACCCTAATCACTGATAATGGACGGTAATTCACGGGAGCAAGCTTCGTCGAATTCTGTGAAGATCTAAACATCTCCCACAACTTCACATGATCCTTTTGCAGGGGATTAAGACAAGGCTCGAAAAGGCAAAGAGAACTTGGGCGGACGAACTTTATCATGTGCTGTGGGCGTATCGAACTACTCAAAGACTGCCCACAGGGGAGACCCCCTTTGCTTTAGCCTTCGGAATGGAAGCCGTCATTCCCATCGAGCTTAAACTCCCGTCGGCACGAGTCGTGGCATTCGACGAACATCAAAATTTGCAAGGTCTTAAAGCCAACCTCGACCTGCTGGAAGAAAGGTGGGAGGTAGCTCAGGTTCGAATGATAGCCTACAGACAGAAAGTCGCTCGCTATTACAATTTTTGGGTCAAGAACAAAGTCTTTAGAGCAGGAGATCTAGTGCTTTGACGAGCCACTGTCTCGCAACCTCAGGATCGAGGGAAGCTCGCCCCAAACTAGGAAGGCCCGTATGAGGTCAAAGAAGTAGTCCGGCCCGGAACTAATTATCTTAAGGAGCTCGGAGGAGCCGACCTCCCACGACCATGGAGCTCGAAAAACTTATGGATGTACTACCAATAACTTTATCTTAATTAAAAGTTATATATCTACATGTCTTCCCCCTTTGGCACTATCTTACATCGACAGGACAACCCAAACGAACTGTATCAGAAGCAAGGGGGGAACCTCAACAAAGTCGAAAGCCCGATTCTCTTTAGGCCGGATGGGGGGAGAGGCCCTGCAACGCCCACATGCGCCCCCACAGCCCTATTAGGGACAGGAGGAGAAACTCGTCCTAACTTGAGCAAAGTCGAAGGCCCGATTCTCTTTAGATCGGATGAGGAGAGAGGCCCTGTAATGCCCATATGCGCCCCCACAGCCCTGTTAGGGACAGAAGGAGAACCTCGCCCTAACTTGAGCAAAGTCGAAGGCCCGGTTCTCTTTAGATCGGATGGGGAGAGAGGCCCTACAATGCCCATATGCGCCCCCACAGCCCTGTTAGGGACAGGAGGAGAACCTCACCCTAACTTGAGCAAAGTTGAAGGCCCAGTTCTCTTTAGACCGGATGGGGGGAGAGGCCCTGCAATGCCCATATGCACCCCCACAGCCCTGTTAGGGACAGGAGGAGAACCTCGTCCTAACTTGAGCAAAGTCGAAGGCCCAGTTCTCTTTAGATCGGATGGGGGGAGAGGCCCTGCAACGCCCATATGTGCCCCCACAGCCCTATTAGGGACAGGAGGAGAACCTCGCCCTAACTTGAGCAAAGTCGAAGGCCCGATTCTCTTCAGACCGGAAGGGGAGAAGGGCCCAGCAACGCCCATATGTACGCCTACGGTCGTGTTAGAGACAAGAGGAGGACCTCGTCCTAACCTGGGATAGAACTTGTTACGACAGAAATAGGGAAAGGACCTCATCCCAGCATCAATTAAAGTTTGGTCGTTCAAGACCAGGAGAGAAAAAGGGGGGACCTTCCCCAGTGGCCCCTTCGCAACAGGACTCTGCCCGGGCTCCTACGGGAGCCGGACTCCGCTCACGACTCCGACTGCAGGTAAACTTCATCCGGACTCCTACGGGAGCCAGACTTCATCCCTGACTCTAATTGCAGGCAAGCTTCGTTCGGACTCCTACGAGAGCCGGACCTCGCCCACAACTTCACCTGCAAACTCCGTCCGGACTCCCACGGGAGCCGGACTCCGCCCCGACTTAACTTACGGGAGTCGAACTCCCGTAGCCCCACCAAGAGCGGAGGAAAAATTCCAAACAAAAAAGGAAAAGGGAAGAGGGGCTAAAAAGGAAGGCGATGGACCACGTCAGTGATGAATGAAAAACAAACAGCATCGAAGATGCAGAGAACCCCATCTCAGTAAGGATTGGGGTTCTTATCAGGGACCCCAGCTCTCAAGGAAGCCCTCAGCACGAGCCCGAGATGAGACTTCCTCGGGGCGATGAAAGATCAGACCTTCGAGCCCGAGCCCTGATGGGGGCACCAAACCCGAGTGGCCCCGGACAAATCTGCGGCCATGGACGAAAAGGATGGGTCGATACGATGGCAATCAGAGCCATTAGTTGAAGGAGAAGGACAACTGAAAGGCGAGCCAACGTGACCACTACCGGCAACCTATGGACGACGTCAAAAAAAAAAAAAAAAAAAAAGAGAGAGAAGAGAGAAGTAAAGAGAAGGGAATACAACCACAGCAATGGTAAAGAAAGGAAGTTCGGCAAGCACAAACGAAGTAACAAAATCTCCTTCTCATTTCTCGATGAACGTTACAAGACCCGGAGGACCGAAAAAAGAAAACATTATTACAAGACTCGAAAGGGATGCACCGAAGGCTACTTCGAGCTGTAGACTTCTCTTCTAGGTTCTATCCTTCCCAGCAGTATTTTCCAGCATGTGTGACAAGCCTCTCGGCTCTCGCCCCCCGCCTCGTTCCGCTCCACCTCCGAAATCCCAACCCTAAGGGGAAAAGGATGGGATAGATTCCAGGGGCAGCAAGGGCAACGACAGCGGCGATGACGACCTATTTCAAGAAGAACCGGAATCACCCCAGAGGCAGCGGTGGCACTGAAGGCATACGCCACCGCCATGTGCTCCATGACAACCACTATCCTGGGTGTTCCGGTAAGGTCGGCATGCGCTACTTCCACCATCCCCGCAACAAGTTCTGCTGTCCCACCATCGGCACCGACCGCTTCTGGTCCCTCGGCCCCGACGGCATCAAGGATCCCGCCACGGCTTGTGACGATGACTCTGCCCCCTTGACCGGTGTCGCCCCGTTCGGCTACTCCGAAGTTCTCAGGCGGAACGTCCTCACCGGTTGTCCCCGTTATTAAACCCCTGTTGTTGAAGGAATTCTCCCTCGAGCCCCCTTTAAGGCGGCGGGAACCCTCAGTGGCAGTTCGACGATCGAAAAATTCGCAGACTGCTGTTCTACTCCTTGTACTCTTCTTAGCCCGTGGCGTCATCTGGAGATTGGCCTCCGGTGCGGAGGCCCATGCAGGGGAGCCCCGTGAAGAGACTCGGGGGACTGGAGGCGGTGGAGAGCTGACGGAGATGGCGAGGACCAACGCGAGGGACGCTCGGAGCTGGAAGGGGCACCGATGGAGTGGTTGAGTGGCTAAGCTCTCAGGCGAAGGAAAGTTGTCATCCCTCAGGCGAAGTGAAGCCTCTGGAGAAGAGGTGGGGGCTTAAATAGGCAATGGAGCCTGGCACAATTATGGTGGCAGGTGTCCCTAGGCCAACCAGTGCTCACCGCGTGTCCCACTCACCGCGACCTAGGGTTGACCATTCGCAGACTTTCATGGTGTGACGCTTTGGATCACGCCCTGGTGGGAGTTCCGAAAAGGCTCTTCGGGTCGCCCTAATCGGAAAAAGACTCCAGCATGCGCGCATTAAATACCAAAATATCTGAGAACGATCGCGTGCGAACATCGAAGGAGAAACTTTGACTGTGACAATCTTTCTGTACTTCCTTCATTCGAGATTCGAACTCGAAAGTAGGGGGACTGGTGTTGGGTATAAAATACCCCCTAACCGAAATTTGTGATGGGAGTAACCCTCCGGGGATCCAACTAAATTTCGACCTCCGCCACACTCTCAAGTTTTGCCGACGGACAGGACCCCGCCAGCGTCGACCGGATTCTTCGCTCCGTCCGGACTCCTACGGGAGCCGGACCTCACCCACGACTTCACCTGCAGGCTCTGCCCGGGCTCCTACGGGAGCCAGACTCCGCTCACGACTCCAGCTACAGGCAAACTTCGTTCGGACTCCTACGGGAGCCGGACTTCATTTCTGACTCCAGCTGCAGGTAAACTTCGTCCGGACTCCTACGGGAGCCGGACTTCATCCCTGACTCTAATTGCAGGCAAGCTTCATCCGGACCCCTACGAGAGCCGGACCTCGCCCACGACATCACCTGCAGACTCCGTCCGGACTCCTACGGGAGCCAGACCTCACCCACGACTTCACCTACAGGCTCCGCCCGGGCTCCTATAGGAGCCGGACTCCGCTCACGACTCTAGCTGCAGGTAAACTTCATCCGGACTCCTATGGGAGTCGGACTTCGTTTCCGACTCCAGCTACAGGTAAACTTCGTCCGGACTCCTACGGGAGCCAGACTTCATTCCTGACTCTAATTGCAGGCAATCTTCGTCTGGACTCCTACGAGAGCCGGACCTCGCCCATGACTTCACCTGCAGACTCCGTCCAGACTCCTACGGGAGCCGGACCTCACCCACAACTTCACCTACAGGCTTTGCTCGGGCTCCTACGGGAGCCGGACTCTACTCACGACTCCAGCTATAGGTAAACTTCGTCCGGACTCCTACGGGAGCCAGACTTCATCCCCGACTCCAGCTGCAGGTAAACTTCGTCCGGACTCTCATGGGAGTCGGACTTCGTCCCTGACTCTAATTGCAGGCAAGCTTCATCCGGACTCCTACGAGAGCCAGACCTCACCCACGACTTCACCTGCAGGCTTCGCCCGGGCTCCTACGGGAGCCGGACTCCGCTCATGACTCCAGCTGCAGGTAAACTTCGTCCGGACTCCTACGGGAGTCGGACTTCATCCCTGACTCCAGCTGCAGGTAAACTTCATCCGGACTCCTACGGGAGCCAGACTTCGTCCCTGACTCTAATTGCAGGAAAGTTTCATCCGGACTCCTACGAGAGCCAGACCTCACCCATGACTTCACCTGCAGACTCCGTCCAGACTCCTACGGGAGCCGGAGCTCACCCACGACTTCACCTGCAGGCTCCGCCCGGGCTCCTACGGGAGCCAGACTCCGCTCACGACTCCAGCTGTAGGTAAACTTCGTCCGGACTCCTACGGGAGCCGGACTTCGTCCCTGACTCCAGCTGCAGGTAAACTTCGTCCGGACTCCTACGGTAGCCGGACTTCATCCCTGACTCTAATTGCAGGCAAGCTTCATCCGGACTCCTACGAGAGCCGGACCTCGCCCACGACTTCACCTACAGACTCCGTCCGGACTCCTACGGGAGCCGAACCTCACCCATGACTTCCCCTGCAGGCTTCGCCCGGGCTCCTACGGGAGTCGAACTCCGCTCACGACTCCAGCTACAGGTAAACTTCATCCGGACTCCTACGGGAGCCGAACTTCATCTCTGACTCTAATTGTAGATAAGCTTCATCCGAACTCCTATGGGAGCCGGACCTCTCCCACGACTACACCTGTAGGCTCCGCCCGGACTCCTACGAGAGTCGAACTCCAAGCTCCTCTCAGACGGATAGCTAGCCACCTCTCTCCAGCTACAGACTCCAACCGAACTTCAGCCGACAAATCTGGACTCCCTGGCAGGCTGTAGTAACGGTCACAATTCTGCTCCACTCCCTTCGACAAATCCTACGCGGTTCCATTACTCCCTGCGGCGGATCCTACGCGGCTTCATTACTCCCTGGCAGGCCGCATTAACGGCCACAGCACTGCTCCACTTCTTGTGACAGATATCGCATGATTCTTCCATCCCCTGGCAAGTCGCGACAACGGACGCCACTCCACTCCCTACGGCAGACTCCACGTGGCGTGCTTCGGTAATAGCCATGGGTCTACTCCACTACTCTTCGCAACAAATTTGCTTGACCCTGGGCACCCCACTACTAGACGGTTACAGATGTCACTATCAGCTTGCTGCCCCCTCTGCTTATAAAAGGGGACCCCAGATACGTTATTCTCTAAGCTCTCATTTTTACCTAGAAACTCTGCTAAAATTTTCGTTCGAGCACTCCATTCTTGTTGAGGCAGAGAACTAACTTGAGCGTCGGAGGGTCTTGCCGGAGCAACCCCACCTCCGGTATTCTTTTGCAGGTCCCAACGGCGACCGTGACTCCAGCTTCTCCGGTGCAGGCAGATTTTTGCACCAACAGTATCCGACGGTCGGATAGGTCGAATGTGTAGAACAACATCCTTAGAACCCATACGGATATAGATTTCATATAATTCATCTTCTTGATCAAAATGCTCATAGGACACCTCAGAGTTCAACTATCAACTCTGATCAGGTTGTCCACATTGTATTTCAAAATATCAAATCTATCTAATAGATTATCCTGGCCAAAGTTTTGCTAAATTCAAATACAGCAACTCATTCTTCTCCAACTCTTAGAGTGGTCAATTCCATCTTGATCATACTCTAACTTCACAAGTACTTGACTATGCCTAGAAGCCTTCCGTCACTGAATTAGAAATTCAGTTAGTCTAGTACTAAAGCACAGTGAGTTGCTTGCAAGTCATTGAGGTGATCTCAAGTCTAAGGGATACTTATACCTATATCCCATCAGAGACATTCTCGATAGTAGAATGCTCTGGAGTTGGTCATGTTCAATGATGATGTATCCTCACATCTCACCTATATGCCATACCAGTATCTCTACACTCTTTGGTTAAGAGGATAACCAACCCAAATGGCCTACAGTGACCTATGCTCGATAGAAGCTATCATCCTTATTAACAGCCTATCATTTGATCGTGAACAGTTTTAAGAACTAATCGATAAATTCTCTTTTTATCGAACCTAAATAGTCCTAAGGATTTCATCACAACAACGGAGTTCATTAGAAGATAAAAATTATGATAAAAATATCAAAAATATATTTTATTTATTAATAAATCAATTACAATACAAGATTGCTTAATTGTCAACAAGTTGACGATTGACTTTTGGGACATATTTCTCAACAGACAGCTGGGTGGCTCCATCTCGGCTTTGTTGTGTTGACCATCAGCAGGAAGTGGTGGAGTTATTGTGTCTTGCCATTTTTCTCTCTCCTAATTTATAATTGAGTTACGGATGCTTCCTCTAGCACTAATCTATTACTGTAATGCTTCATACCAAGGATGAGTAGCTGAGGTCGGTAGTGATCCAAGGACAATGAAGGTGTTCGATGGTGATTCGAGGAGGATTTGGGTGCTCCTTGAAACCTGTAAGAAGTCTAGTCACCAGGGATTCTCCAATGGAGGATCCTTTGAAGCTTAAGTTAGTTGAAGCTTTGAGAATAAGAGAGAGAAAAGCAGCAAGTAAGATCTTTTTAGCTTAAGAAAAACTTATTCAAGGGTCCTCCATGATCCCCTTTTATAGAGGGGAGGAGAGATATGTTACCTCAATCACCAGTAACTATCCAAAGAATTATGGCTCACAATCTATCGTGAGTAATGGTGATTAATGACGTTAAGTTGTGTGCCATGTTTGGTTGTAACCATCGAAAGTTCCGCTGTAACCATCCAATTTTTAAGGGACATAGAGTTGGCTCACATTCTTCTAGTAATGGCTCTACATCCTGAGGTCTTCGAGAGTCATCAGTTGTTGTCACCAGGTTGAGTCTAGCTAGGAGGTTGGCAGGTGAACGATGTGGTCCTCAAAGTGTGGTCATCCACTTCTCTATGCCTTTTAGGGGCCCAAGTTGGTGCTATAGCGATGAGGGTCTCCCCATTGAAAGTGCAGGACATCTAGATAGCACAGAACACTTAGATGATGCTTGTGACCAAGGGCAACAGATAGGCCTATGTCTCCAGCTGATGACCAAGTCTGACTAGAACCATCTAAAAAATGTAACGTCAAGTAGCAGTGTCCAAGGATGCATACCAAGGATAATGACCAAGGTGGTATGACCTCGTAATAAATAATAAAAAAAAAAATAAAAATAAAAAACAAAAAAGTACAGCAACACTGGGAGGTGGTCGGTGCCAATGGAAAGTTAATTATTGCATAGATATTTACCAATATATGTTCAATGTTGCCGCAAGGCTCCAATACAAGGAGAGAGTGGCTGTGGTTGGTGCGAGCCGATCTAAGGCTTGGTGGTCAGCAGATATCCAAGGATGGATGATGGCTTTTAGATCTTGAAAAAAAAATCAATCATTAGAGATTCTCTGATGGAGGATCTTCCAATACTGAAGTTAGCAGAGCTTTAAAAATAGTGAGAGGGTGAATGAGTGAGTAGATGTTTTTGATTTTTTGAGAGTCTTAGAGAGCTTACCAGAGGGTCCTTTTTTTTCTCTTTCATAGAAGGGGGGAAGTAGTATGTTACCTCATTAATCGATAACCGCCATGAAGACTTAGGACCCACGATTGTATTGATCATGGATAGTGGATAATAAGTGGTATTAACTAACATGCCACATTCCCTTATAATTGCCTGAGATTTGAGTGAGTTTTTGTCAATCAACATTCTTCCCTAAAATAGTCCAACACCTTGAGATTCTCCATGAGTCATCAACTGAAATTTGACCATGGGGTTGGTATGAGCCTGACCAAGTTATTGGGTTAAGGCTGAGGAAATAGGTTAATTCCCCTATAGCTGCCCGATCCTAATTTTGGAGGAACCGAAGTGGGTGGTCGGTGTTGGTTCGAAGAGAAAGATTGAGGTCAGGTGGTACCCTCATACAACACTTGCCTCCCACTTTCGAGCCTAGAGTAGTTGCTTTGGATGGAGGAAGTAGTGGCCTTTGGCATAAACCTCGGCCTTTTACTCGTCTGATGAATCATTCAACTTGCATGTACCTAGGCCTTGGTCTTTAGCTTATCCCATGAGTCAGGTCACCCAGCACAGAGCATTTGATAGAAAGGATTTTGAGGCCACATTAATGCATCACTTCATGAACTCCACTGCAATTATAAGGGATAGGTAACTCGAGGTAGAGTGGCATAATAACTCGAAAATGGTGGTATTCAGTGGTTGTATTTAGCCTATCATGACTTGCCTCATGTCAAATGTTGATAAGCCTGACTGTGTCTCTCGTGGATCAGCCTATGTAGTTGGGCATAGTGGAGGTATGATGAAGAGTCGCATGATTGGGTGGCCCTGATCTACGCCACATGACAACATCAAATAGTTTGGGGGCTTTAACCTGGACCATTGAACAATGGTCTAAATAGGCATTCCAATCTTCCTTTTCCTCTTATTTTCCGAGTTGAGCTTTGCCGGCACCATTTTGCCACCACGTCCGTCAAGGAGACTCTCGTCATTGCCATCGCCATTGCCTTCTCCGACTCTGGCAGCCTTCTTAGTTCTTCACTAGTTAGTCCTTTTCTTCTTCTGTCTTGTCATGCTTTGGTCATCTCTTTCGTTCATTTCTCTATTCGATGTTCTCATTTTATAGTTGTTTTCCCATTTTGCTTTTTCAGTATCTTCCGGTAGTGAGGTCAAAGGTGAAAGTTGTCAAAGTGGCAGGGTTCTAGCCATCTCCTCCCCAAGCCAGGTCTGAGGGTATTCCTTGGACCGCTACTGAAGCTGGCCCCTTATCCAAGCATCAATCCTCTGAACCTCATGGCTCGAATAGTCCCATGAGGAGGTTCGAAGATTTTTGGGGCCCTGATAACAAGGAGTCAAGCATCATCGAGGCTAACTTAGAAGGTTTTGATCTTGGTACTCTATTCCTTCATCTTTTTGCTTGGAAATTCTAGATCGAGAAGATCATGTTTCTAATGCTTCGGAGGGATGAGTCATCTTGTATGAGGAGATTCTCTGAACAGGTCTTCATCTTCCTTTTCATTCTTTTGCTAGTAATCTCTTGGATTTTTACCAAATCCTTCCTATCCAGATCACTCTGAACTCGATGCAGAAGATCATGAACTTCATTATTCTTTGTAACTGGCTCTACATCCCTCCAAGGTGCTCACTCTTTAGAGTGATGTTCACCTTGAATAAACACTCCCATGAAAAAGAATGGTGATATTTCTCTCTCAGTTCGGATGTAAATTCATCATGGGGTTCCCTTCTTCAGTCCATGGCTAGAAAAGCTATTCATTTTTTTATTTCTTTTGATCTTCCCTGGGGTTTCAACTAGATTTGGGGTCATCCTCGATTTTATCTAAATAAAGAGAAGTCGGTCCATGCTGAGGATGAAAAGGATTATCATACTCTACTCCATGTCAAAGTACCAGAGTTGAAGGAATTGGCAATTGAGCAGATGCTTTATGAAATTGGTATTAGCTTGACATTTTCTTGAGGTACAGTCGATACTTTGACTAAGTAGATTGCGTTGTCTTATTTCTAGCTTTTGCACTGATCCCTTCTCCTTAATTTTGTAGTTATGAGGCTGACTTTAGATTCAATCAAGTTGGCCTTGAAGATGAGTCCAGGCTTGTCCGGGGGAGAGCCCTCATTGAAAAAGTAGGAGTTCAGGATGATGATTTCTACTCTAGCTCCTCCAGCCTCGTTGGCTCCTACTCGATCAATTAGTACCTCTAGCATGTTAGAACCTAGTGCCTCTCCGATACCAACTATGAATCGATGTCTAGCGTGGACCTGGGTGTTAATCTAGAAAACCTAAATAAGGGAACAAAGGAATGCAAAAACCTGGATTGGATCATGGATGAGAATGTGAGAGAAAGAGAGAAAGAGAGATATGGCAGTTAGGGTTTCAGAAGAAAAAGCTCAATGTTTATTCCTTCTATACCTTGGTATTACAATGACCTGTATATATACTAATATAACGGGTTCAATGATCCGAGCTCAAAAAACTCACTAGGCTAACCCAATACATGAAAGCACTCACTGAGCCCATATACACCCATGTCTCATATGTTCTCATCTCTTGGACTTAATCTCAATCCAAATCCTTGGTTAGCCCCATTAAGACCTATCAAACTAGATCTTAAGACCTTAGAATCAAAATTCAATCCTAAATCCAAACCAAAAACTCTTACTGCTCTGTCCGTAACACTGAGTCGATCTAGTCTCAAACCGAGTCGACTAACCTAAGACTTAGTCGACTCAGACTAGTAATGAGTCGACTAACCTGCATACCATACTAATTTTTTTGAGAAGTTTGTCTTTTATTTTTTTGAGACATAGTCGATTCAGACTGAGACTAAGTCGACCCACCTGTGACTTAGTTGATCTAGTCTCGTCTAAGTGACTAACACCCTAAATCTTCTCTTTCTTCTGCAGCTTCAGCCCTAGCTCTGATTCCTTGCTCTACCTTGTGTTTCCAAGTATCTGGAGCCCTAACCAAGCCCCTCGAAGTTCTTATCATCTGAACCTCGAGCCCATGGAGAACTGCACACCACTTCCACCCTAGGACTACTCCTATCCAAGTCTTAAGACCCAAACTAATTCTAACCTCCCGGAGCCAACACCCTGACTCCTTTTGTAGCCTTTCAAGGCTTGGGAGCACCACACCAACTCTTATAATCTTCATTTTAGTGCGCCTAAGTCTTGGCACACCTGACAATATCCTCCCACATGATTCTACTATCGATGCGCACTCTGACAATCCCTTGTGTGGACCCCCTTGCCTCTGCCAATCCTCTTCAATTGTTAAACTTCCTTTGAGGCCTTTGGGATGGCCCCCTCCATCACTGAAGATCCTGGCTTGCTTCTTAGCACTATCCTGGAGTTTGTAGGCACTCTTCTGTTTGACAGCCGCATCAACTATTACCCTAGATTTCTTTGGAGAATCTACAGCATTCCTGTGCCATACTCACGGCATACCCTGACACGATCTCCTCAGAGCCATGTCTGCTCTGAAACTCATGCCATATCCCTCTCCATCTGTGAAGCCACCTCTATCTAATCTCCACCTAAACCTGAAATCCCCCTGATGCCATGAAGTACCCGACTTTATAATCGAGTCATCCGAGGCCAACCACCCAACACTATCCTACTAGGCCTGCCACTGCACCTCAAACACCGTCGCCACCTCTTCAGACCCTCTGCACTCCATGGATCTCTATAAAGCCATCTCAGATACACCGCATCCCATGGACTCCTCTGAAACCACCAAAAGCTCATCCAACTCTTTTGACTCAATGACTAAACCAATGGAATCCGAGCTATTTCTTTCTCCTTTCTTTTTCCTAAGCAGACACTCCCACTTAAAATATCTTGCTACACAACACCTGTAGCACTTCCTAGCCTCCTTACTATCTTTTTGGGACTATCTCTGCCCCACCTGCTCATCTTCTTCTTTCCTCTCCTGGGCCTCTCAGAAACCACAAGACTCTCTTGGAAGACCTTCCTCTTCGTCATCTATTCCTGCTGCTTGTTGGACTTGAGCACTGAAATGATCTTCTCGTACATCAGTGTCTTCTTACCATATAGCAGCGTCGTCACCAACGGATCGAATCTTTCAAATAGTGAACACAACAACAGTAAGCTTTTGTCTTCCTCTTTAAACTTTACCCCAATATTGAGTAAATCCATGCTCATCTGGTCGAACTGCTGAATATGTCCCACAACATCCTTACCCTCCTACATCTGAAGGCTGTACAGTTACTTCTTCAGCATCAACTTGTTACATATATTCTTCTTCATGTACAATATGTGTAATCTTGACCATAGACCCTTCGGTGATCTCTTTTCTAACATGCTATGTAACACCTCATCTGACAGACAAGTCCTAATCATGGCACATGCCATTTTCTTCAAGAATACCCACTTCTTATCATTCATCTCCTCTGACCTATCCTCAAAGATCGAATCCAATCCTATCTGTATCAACAAATCCTCCACCCTTATCTTCCATATGGTCAAACTCTCCTACCTATCAAATTTATCAAATCCAACTTTTACCCCGCTACTTTCCATGATCAAACCCAATCACAATAGAACACAAGATGGATCCGAAAAATATCTAATAGGAGATTGTGGCCAGTAGCCCCCAGATTTCTTCCTCACAAATCCTAGATTTGAAACCTTGTTGCTAATCCTCTGTTGCAGATAACTTCTTGATCTTCTCTTCTTCCTCCTCCATGCTCAATCGAGCTTTGATATCAATTGTTAGAACCTGGTATCTCTTCGATACCAGCTACGAACCGATGTCTAGTGTGGATTTGGGTGTTAATGTAGAAAATTTGAAGAAGAAAATAAAGAGAATGTAGAACCTGGATTGGATCGTGGATGAGAACGTGAGAGAGAGAGAGCAATAGAGAGAGATGGTGGCTAGGGTTTCAGGAGATAAAGCTCAATATTTATTCCATCTCTACCTTGGTATTATAATGACTTGTATATGTACCAATACAATGGGTTCAATGATCCGAATCAAAAAAACTTCCTAGGCTAACCCAATACATGAAAGCACTCATCGAGCTCATGTACATCCATATCTCACATGCTCTCATCCTTTGGACTTAATTTTAGTCCAAACCCTTGGTTAGCCCCCTTAAGATATATCAAGCTAGGCTTTAAGATCCTAGGATCAAAATCCAATCCTAGATCCAAATAAAAGATCCGTACTGCTCTTCCCACGATACTGATTCGACTAATCTAAGACTTAGTTGACTCAAACTGGCACTGAGTCATCTAACCTGCATCTCGTGTTAGTTTTTTCGAGAAGCATGTTTTCTATTTCTCTGAGACATAGTCGACCCAGACTAGGACTGAGTTGATCCACCAATGACTTAGTCGATCCAATCTCAGTCTGAGTCGACCAACACCCTAAATCTACTCTTTCCTCTACAGCTTCAGCTCTAGCTCTGGTTCCTTACTACGCACCACCTCCACCCTAGGACCACTCCTGTTCTAGCCCTAGGATCCAAACCGATCCTAACCTCCTAGAGCCAACATTCTAACTCCTTCTGTGGCCTCCCAAAGCTTGGGAGCACCACACCAAGTCTTACAAAGCATTGACTCTATAAAGATCGATGATGCACTCGAGGTCATTATTTCACTTCTGTTAAGGTTAGCTTTTTTGGCTACTCCAGAGTCGATCCTAGCTTTGACTTTGTCACCTCTTTAGCAGACCCTGTCCCTGCCTCATTTGGCATCGCTACCACTTTTCCTGATGGCGCCAACCCTATCGGCAAGAGTCAAAGCAAGGGCCTCCTCGCCTGGGATCGAAGAAGACTACATCATGCTGGCAAAGAAGGTGCAAAGAGGTGACTCTGCTCTTCATGAACATCACCTTGCTCGGGAGCTGATGAAGATACTCTATTGCCATCAAACTAGGTAGAGAAGAAATCTAGTACTCTGGATGTGGTCTTGAACTCAAGTGGCCATTATCTTAAGGTAAGTGTTGGGAATTGTATCCTAAAATCAATCATGTGATGATTGAGTTCATCGTTGTATATGAATTATTGATTATTGAATAATAGTTATTTTGATATTTTTCATCATAAAGTGACATCTTCTTTGAACTCTTGTACTATGATGAAGTCTCTAGAACTATGCTAGTGTACGATAAAAAGAAAATTTATCGTATAGTTCTTAAACAAGTTCGCGACCAAATGATATGTCATTACGGGATGATGACATTTATCGAGTGAAAGTTGTTGTGTGCCATATGGGTTGGTTGTCCTCTTAATCAAAGAGTGTGGTGACACTGATATGGCATACAGGTGAGATGTAAGGGTACATCATCACTGAATAAGTGACTCACCTGCTGAGCGTTCTGCTATCAAGAGCTGCTCACGAAATACATGAAAATAAATATCCTTCAGATCTGAGATCACCATAGTGACTTGTAAGTAACTCACTGTACTTTGGTGCTGAACTATCTGAATTTTTAATGCAATGATGGAAGGCTACTGGATACAGTTAAGTACTTGCGAAGTCTGTATTTAGATCAAGATGGGATTGACCCCTCCGAATTATTAGAGTTGATGTATTGCTGTATTTCAATTTAGTAAAGTCTTGGCCAGAGTAATCCATAAGATGTATTTGAAAGGTTGAAATACAATATGAATGAAGCAATCTCGGTTGATAGTTAACCTGAGACCATCCTAGAGCATCTAGGGTCAAAAGGATGAATTATGTGATAACCATGAGTATGGATTCTGGAATATTCTTTTGCGATAATTTGACATATCTGGACGTCAGAAACTATTGCTAGATTATATTTTGATTAGTACAGAAATTAGTTTCTGTGCTACCAGCTTAGTGTTTGAACCTGTGGAGTCACGCACACAAGTCAGACAAAGTAGAAAGGAATTGACCTATGTTTAGATGTCCAATCTGAAAGTACTTGACTTGATTGAATATATAAGCTAACTTAATTGAGAAGTGAGTTATGAGTTAAATAGAATTGAAGAGTTAACTATGTCTAGTTAGCACTACACATGAGGTTCAGGTTTCATCCTGGAGATGAATAATTTCTATCTATGATCCATAAAATATATGAAAGATTAGATTTAAGTATTAATTAATTTTATATTAGATCTAAATTAATTAGACTTAAATAAATCTAAAATCTAAGTTAAACTTGATATAAAAATCTTAAAGAGTTTAGGATTGACAGCCTTTCGAAATTATTTCGAACCGACTTCGAATCGGATTCGAATCGGACCTATTTTGGATGAGATATGAGTATTTCTACTTGCACTGATAATATCCACTCATGAAGTATGACCAAAAATTAGTTTGGTGCTTATTTGGGGTGTCCCAAGTGGGTGTGGGAGTAGGTGCAAAGTGGATATCATAAGTGATGACAATTATATCTTATATAGAAGTCCTTCTTTCATGAGTATTGGATGAATTCAAATCAAATTTGAATAAAGAGTCCTCCTCTCATTGGATCATGAGAATCATCTATAAATAGAGAGGGTCTCTATCTATGGATGATAGAAGAAAATAGAATAGCAAATAAATCAAATTGAGAGAAGAGAAAAAGAGAGAGAGACAGGCGTGTGAAGAGAGAGATCCTTCATCTTCTATATCTCTCCCTTTATATAAGATATAATTAAAATTTTTGGTATGATATTAAATCTCATTTAATATATTTTTATAAAATTTTTGATCTAATTTTGATTGGATTTGAGGTGCCTAATCAATGGTTGATTAAGGTTGTTATAAATCTATTTTAACAGAATTCTGCTATTGTTGAATTTTTAATGAAAAATAATATAAATTAAAAATCTATTTTAAATTTATTTTAATAAAATTTTATTTTTATTTTTTTATGAAGTGAAGATTATTTTAGATTTAAATTAGATCCATTTCGATGGATATTTAGATCTGAATCCTATCATAATTTAGTACTGCGTGAAAATAGATTTTATCAAAAATTAATTTCTTATACATTCATATTTATATCTAATTATTTTTTTATTTGATATCAAATCTAAAATTAATATTTTATAATCAGTATAAGATAAGTTTTAGATTTGATATGATGTATATGATACAGCAAATCTAATTAGATTAAATGAAGAACATAATTGATGAGATCAAGGATATGTTCATAACATAAAATAGTTTTATCAATAATTGCATGTTGATGTAATTATATATAAAATTAGATTTCAGATCTTAGTAGCCTAGTACTCAGATTGATGACATCATTAGATTGTTCGATCATAAGAGATTGAAAAGATTAATCTCTCTTTTGTCTATTCGATGGATTCTCTTATGACGTGTAGGGGTGTCATTGTGATCCAGTTTCATGAAAAAAAAAATGAACAGATTTTTATATATTATTTTGATCATAAATATATTTAGATTAGATCTAAAGTAATTTATGATTCATTATAATAGGATAAAATTCAGATATAAAATTATTTTAGATCTAAATTATATGTTACATATGATATAATTGGTATTGATCTAAAAGTTATCATGATATATGAGATGTATAAATAAAGTTTAGATCATACCTATGTATGTTTAATTGTTAAACATATTATGAAAATTTATTTTTATGTATTGAAATATATGGTATGCTTCACTTAAAATCTTTGTAGAATAGTTCTACAAACTGAAACACACGTTTCACATACTTAATTTTGAATTAAATTTGAATGATCTAGAATTGAGAATTGAAGATCATTCAGACACCACATAATATGATGAGCAAAGGGTTAGCATGAATCAGGTCCTTTTAATGGGTTAGACCTAGGGTTAGGAACACATATGAACTAAGTAGAGAAATTAATTAAATCTAATCAAGTGTTGAATTAGATTAGGTCAGTATTTCTCTAAATCAATCTTAATAGTTGAAGTTTGATCAAGTCCATGTGTTTGACCCTAATAAATAGACCTTGATTATGGCTCCGTTGTTGAGTCCGAATCTTTTGGTGTGCTAAATCAAAACTAATTAACCAGTTTGTGTCTAAGATAAGTTTGGTAGGATCAAGTGATTTTTAATTGGGAGCTATTCACCTAGATGTGTCTATGGTGAGTTAAGGACAGATCCCTCCCATTGATCTCACTTACCTGACCAACATGGTAGATTATGCTTTGATTAGATCACTAGTCGATTGGTGCAGACCCATGCCACTAAGGTGAATCAGTGTGACTAATTTAGGTATCTTTAAACCAGCTTATATTTAATCCTTTACATGACTTGGTGAAGTCAGTGGAAGGATTTGCAACTTGCAGGTCGACTTCTTCTCTTATTCTCAGGTCAATGAAATCAAATCCTCTAAATTATTGGATCCATAAAGTGATAAAATTATGAGATAATTTGGTCATTGCCTTCTATTAAGGTGTGTGATAATGAGTCCAATATTTTAAATAGGCATTAGAGGCGCCACACGCCTGGTGTCTATTACATATTGTAATTGTCATTCATCATATGACCATCATAATGTACTTTCAGGTCAATGCTCAGGTTGGCCAAGCAACACTCAGATCTGGACATCCATTTGTTAGATGCACTTGGTATTTCTTGTTAATGGTTGGACCTAACCAGGATTTTCAGTGGAGGTGCCACACGTCTGCTGAAGGGATGTCTGGGGCAATACCCAATGCTAGAAGTTGTTTGGAGAAATAATTAGTTATGAACCTACTCATGGATGCACTAGGGTTGGCCGAGCCACACTCGGACCTAAATACAGTCTGTATAGATTCTAGTACCCGCTAAGGAATTAATGTAATTCCTCGAGTTGGAGGTAGAGGCTATCAATTCGCAAAAAATAGTGAGAGAACCTTTAGACTAAAATCCATATCTTCAGGATTAAAAAATAAAAAAAAATAATTCATATACTAATAGGCTAATATTTTTTTTTTCAGTTATGGCCAACACACTATCCCTCCATTCACTGTTGGACAGCGACAAGCTCATCAGACCTAACTTCGATAGCTGGTATCAAAAGTTGAAGATTGTGTTGGAGCATGAGAGAATTTTGTATGTCCTTATGGATCAGGCAACTGAAGAACCTATAGCCAATGCTTCTCGTGCTGCGAGAGACACTTACATGAAGTGGCTTAATGATCGCACGACTGTGCGTTGCGTGATGAGGGCAACTATGAATGATGAACTTAGTTGTAAGTTTGAGGATGCGCAGTCTGATGAGATGATTCAAATATTGAATGGGTCCTTCGACACCTCTGAGGATGCGAACAGACATAAAACCTCCTGCGTGGTGTTCAATGTTCGTATGCGAGAGGGAGCTTCAGTCACCGATCATGTATTATACATGATTGAGCAAATTGAACGTCTTAACAAACTTGGCTTTCCGTTGCATAAACAGTTAGGCAAGGATGCTATCCTTAATTCGCTACCGAAATCCTACCTACCCTTTTTCAGTCATTATAGAATGATGAAGCCTGCAGTAAACTATCATAATTTGCTAGGGTTATTACAGACTTTTGAGAGGGATCACCAGCTCCAAAAAGAGCCAGTGAATTTAGTGAGAGGTTCATCTGCAGGGCGTCGATCCTCTAGGAGAAGAAAGAAGAAAAATATACAAAAATCTCATACCGTCGATCTCAAACAGAGCAAACCGTCAAAAGTTGACAAGAGCTAGGTAGAGTGCTTCTTCTGTAAAAAGCAGGGTCATTGAAAAAGAAATTATCCTGCTTATATAGCCACCCTTGATCCAAACAGGCCTAAGAACAAGAGAAAGAGGCAAGCGGTTGCTTCACAAGGTATTTATATGATAACATCTTATAATTTCTCTATTTGTAATACTACTACCTGGGTATTGGATACCAGAAGTTCTATTAAAATATGTAATTTGTTGCAAGAACTATAGGTAAGTAAAAAATTTTGAGAGGGCGAGCGGTTCCTTAATGTTGGAGATGGAAGCCTTGTTCTAGTTCTGGCCTTGAAAACTTTACAGCTTATCTTCGAGTTCAGTAGTATCATGTTAGATGATTATCATTATTGTCCCTCCTTTATGATGAATGTCATCTCTGTAGACCTTTTGGCCAAACTTGGTTACAAGTTTATAATAAAGGATGATTTTTGTGATATCATTATGAATGATACTACAATTATGCGTAGACAATTAAAACATGGTATATACATAATATCACGGCCTATTAGTATAATGTACACACCTAGTAAACATTCCAAAATAGATAATGTGGCAAATCCTACCTTTGGCATTGTAGGCTTGGTCATGTGAACAAGAATAGGATTGATAGGTTGATCAAGGAATGTATCCTTGAAATAGATGATTGTGAATCATTGCCTACCTATGAATCTTGTCTACTTAGTAAGATGACTAAGTCACCTTTTAAAGGAAAAGGTGAAAGAGCCAGTGATGTCCTAGGTCTAATGCATACTGATGTATGTGGCCTATGAACATAAGTACCAGAGGAGGATGCTACTACTTCATTACGTTTACAGATGACCTATCGAGATATGGGTATGTCTATCTTATGAAGCATAAGTCAAAATTATTTGAAATATTTAAACGATTCCATACTCAAGTAGAGAAACAAACTGAAAAGAGTATTAAGATCCTTCGATCAGACCGAGGAGGTGAATACCTCACCAGTGAGTTTCTGACATATTTAGAAGAGAATAAAATTCTCTCACAATGGACTCCTCCTGGAATACCACAACATAATGGTGTGTCTAAGAGGAGGAATCGAACCTTGTTAAACATGATCAGATCCATAATGAGCTTTTTCAATCTGCCAATATCCTTTTGGGGATATGCTCTAGAGACTGCCTGCTATATTTTGAATAAAGTGCCCAGCAAGTCTGTCGATAAAATTTCATATGAGATATGGACTAGACGTAAGTCGGTGCTCTCACATCTTAGGGTCTGGAGATGTCCAGCTTATGTCAAGCATTTAAAAATAGATAAGCTTGGACCGAAGTTCAATAGATGCTTGTTCGTAGGGTACTCAAAGAAAATTAAAGGGTACTACTTCTACCTCGCTGCAGAACAAAAGGTGTTTGTTAGCAGCCAGACAGTCTTTTTGAAAAAGGAGTTCTTTGGTGAAGGAGCTAATGGCTGTAAAATTAAACTTGATGAAGTTCATGAGGTGAAAGGACCGACACATAAAGAATTGGGTTCGATTGGTGAATCAAATTCGGAGCCAGTAGAGACACCATTAAGAAGATCCAATAGAGTACCGTATTAGTCAGACAAATACTACAGTTTTCTGATCTCGGACTATGATCCTATTGAACTTGATGAGAACGATGAGGATCCGATCACCTATATAGAGGCCATGCAAAGGCCTGACTCTCAAAAATGGCTTGAGGCCATGAAGTCCGAGATGGAGTCCATGGAGATCAATAGTGTTTGGACACTAGTTGATCCACCCGAAGAGATAAAACCCATAGGGTGTAAATAGATTTTTAAGAGAGAAAAAAAAGAGCAGACGGAAAGATAGAGACCTATAAAGTTTGTCTAGTTGTTAAAGGTTACCGTCAACGTTATGGTATTGACTATGATGAGACGTTCTCTCCTGTGATAATGCTCAAGTCCATTCAGATTATGCTTGCTGTCGCTGCACACTTAGATTATGAGATCTAGCAGATGGATGTCAAAATCACTTTTCTTAATGGAGAGCTAGAAGAAGAGGTGTATATGATACAATCTGAAGGGTTCACATCCACAGATGAGTCGAAAGTGTGCAAGTTGAAAAGATCAATTTATGGACTTAAGCAGACATTGATGAGTTGAAATATATGTTTTGATAAAGTAATCAAAACATATGGCTTCGTTAGGAATGGAGAAGAGCCTTGCGTCTACAAATGGACTTTCGATTCTGTGGTCATTTTTCTTGTGCTGTATATGGTGATATACTGTTACTAGGAAATGACATCCCAGCTTTGCAGAATGTAAAGCTATAATTATCATCACAGTTCTCCATGAAAGATTTGGGAGAAGCATCCTACATCCTAGGAATGAAGATCTATAGGGATAGATTTAGAAGGTTGCTTGGATTGTCTCAATCCACGTACATTGACATCTTGTTGAAGCGATTCAACATGGATAATTTCAAGAAAGGCTATCTTCCGATAGGCCATGGAATTACTCTTTCCAAGAAGGATTGTCTGACAACTCCTGAGGAAAGAGAGCGCATGAGTAGAATACCATATGCTTCAACAGTGGAATCTATCATGTATGCTATGATATGTACGAGATCAGATATGGCCTATTCACTAGGGGTAGTGAGTAGGTACCAGTCAAATCTGGATGAGAAGCATTGGAAGATTGCAAAAGTAATTTTTAAGTATTTGAGAAATACTAAAGACCAATGGCTTATCTATAGAGATTCTGATATGAAACTTATGGGATATACTGATTTCAATTTTCAGTCAAATTATGATGACAGCAAAAGCGTGTCGGGCTACGTATTTCTCTTGAATGGAGGAGCTGTTTGCTAGAAAAGTATCAAGCAACATACTGTGGCCGATTCTATATGCGAAATGAAATACATTGCTACATCAGATGCTGCAAAGGAGGTGGTGTAGTTGTGAAAGTTCATTATCGAGCTAGGAGTTGTACCTTCTATTGATGGTCCTGTCCAGCTGTATTGTGACAACTACAGTATCATAGCTCAGGTGAAAGAACCTAATGAATGAAAAATCATCTTTTTCCTTGTAGGATCTTCCAGATCTAATGAGATCTGGGGTGGAATATTTTCTAAAAAAATTATCCTACTTTATTTTAGATCTAAGGTCTATTAGATCTAATTCTTATTATCTGATATTTAATCTAAAATTAAATCTAAAACTTAAGGATTAGAGAAATATCTCTAGGGTAACTAGATTACCCTATAGATGATCGCAGCAATACCTGAGGTTCAAAAATAGCCACGCAGTCGCCTGACCTCTACCAATATCCACTCAAGTAGGATCTAGATCATCTTTCCCTTGCAAATCTCTACTCCAAAAATCAGATCTACATCTGATCTAGAAGATCTTCAAAAGATCTTCTGAAGCTGGAGCAGCAGCTTCTCGACAAATCTCTGCAGCTTTCTGATCAGGGAGCCACCACGCCTTGGACAAGCACTAGATGGATGCTCAACTTCTTGGACATGAAGAGGGGAGAGGGAGGCCCAAATGAGATATGGAGAAGTGGAGGAATATCAAGCTTTTGCTGGGTATTGAGTAGAGACTCTAAACCCTAGGCGTAGATAGGGTTTAAATAGACCTTGCTGTGCCACATCATTCGACCAATCAAAAAATTTTAATTAATTCTGAAAAAATTTTGATTGATGGAGTGATGTTATTTGATCATATCAGATAAGAACCTCACCAAACCCTCCTATTGTTGGTGCCAACACTAGATAAACACAGTGAGATTGGCGCCCAACAGTTTGAGTCGATCAAGGCATAGAGTCCTCATCTCATGGGACTCTATCCTTATCCACTTGGGGTGCACGCCCAATCTGATCTTGGCACCCACTTTGAGGCCTAATTTAGCAGGTGAACACTCCACAAAAACTCTCTAATGACCTCTTGCCAAGTAGCCTTCAGTTCAAGATCCATAAGTCAATATTTGATCGATGTCCTAAAATGAAAATGGCAGGTGATAGAAATTGGCAGGTGTTGTCTTAAATTCATCTCATGAATTAAGACAAAACTTTTTTGAGCTAGACTGGCTCCAGTCAGACTGAGAGAAACCTTCTCAAGATTCTCTGAGTGAGTCAAATCATATTTGGCTCAGTCGAGATAGAAAAGATTACACGAGGAGAAAGTTAGGCTCAATCATGTGCTAGCACGATTTTCTTGAACCTAATTGAATCTAATCCAAATCAATCGAGCTGGACTAGCTCAATTGATGACATCCAGACCCTAACTCTTGTTTGTGAGACACAGTTATGTTCATTTTCGTATGGTAATGAGATATGTCATGATCTCATCATCGACATCATCGAAACTCCTTTCGATGGACCAAAACTCTTCTGATTCAGACAATTAGAATGATCGATCATCAAGATTGTTGGGTATGAAATACCCCCAGCCAAAGTTTGTAAAAGGCCGACCCTTCCAGAGCTTTTTCGGCTTTCGATCTTGTGTGGTGTCTTTTCAAACTCCCTCGACCGTTCGAGCTTCCATAATGCTATCTGGGCTTCTCCAATCATGAGCTTCTCCATTCATCCATCGGATTTCTCCAAATACCCTCTGAACTCCGCTATCGATCGATTTTCTATAGTGATCGACTATTCACAAAATCCCTTCCAGACTTCTTTCGACCATGGATGACTCTACTCTGAATTTCTTTCGGACTTCGTCAGTGTCTGACCTTCTTCGACAATGGGATTTCTACAGTAACCAGATTCCATCCAAGTTTTTATGACGGTTGACCACCTTTCGGATTCCATCCGAGCTCCTATGAGAACTGAATTTTAGTCGAACTCCTACTACAAGCGATCTACTTCAAACTTCTATTACGAGCGGTCTATTCCAAACTTCTACTACGAGCGGTCTACTCTGAACTTCTACTGCAGGCGGTCTACTCCGGATCTCTACTGTAAGCGAATCTCATCCGAGCATCTACTGTAAATAAATTTCTTTCGAACTTCTATTGCAAGCAGACTTCAATCGAGCTCAGGCAGACTTCAGTCGAGCTCCTACAGTGGACGGATCCCAGATGAGCTTCTACAATGGGACAGGCTCCACCAGTCAGGTCACTACTCCGAGCTTCCACAATAACTGATCTTCGATCTAGCTTCTATAATAAGCGACCTCCTTTCAGCCTTCTACAAGAATCGGACTCCATCTGAACTTTCATAGCGGATGAATTTCGAACGAACTTCTACAACAGATGGACTCCAGCAGCTGGATTTCTACAATGGCCGACCATCTCTGGTGTCTGCCGCACCTCCCCAGCCATTAACCTTCAATAGTGTCAGTCGGACTTCAACAACACCAACCGGACTTCCACAGAATCCTCCAGACTCCTCCAGCGGACGAACCTCCCCAATGCCATCCGAAGTCCACTGCCGGTTGACCCTTTATCGGATTCCTCATGAATTCGGACTTTTCCAACAGAAAGTCCCCATCCGAGCTTCTACAGCAGATGGTTCTCACCTGCAGCATCAGCACTCTAGGCACCCAACAATAGTAGACCCATCGCAACCTCAAAAACATCCGAGCTTCTCCTGGATTGATGAGACAGAGAGCCATTCTGCTCCATTAGACATCCCAGTCGAGCTTCAGCCGACAGATCTGAACTCTCTGGCAAGTCACGACAATGGCCACTACTCCACTCCATACTCTGTAATGGATTCCACATGGCTCCACCATTCTTTGGCAAGTCACAACAACGGACACCACTCCACTCTCCGTAACAAACTCCACGTGGCCCTGAACGGCCCCCTGATGCCACTACTCTCTGTAACAAACTCCATGTGGCCCTGAACGGCCCACTACCAGGCGGTTACAGATGTCGCTGTCAATCAGTTACGCTCTTCGTCTATAAAAAGAGACCTCCAGATACATTCTTCTCTAAGCTCAAAACTCTATCTCAAAACTCTGCTAAAATTCTCACTCGAGCACTCCATTTCTGTTGAAGCAGAGTACTGACTTGAGCATCGGAGGGTCTTGCTAGAGCACACCCAACTCCGATTTAAACTTTCCTTACAGGTCCCGATGGCAGACGCGATCATCTCAACTCCAGCTTCTCCGACGTTGGTGGAATTCTGCACCAATAGAATTGGCGCTACAGGAAGGGCGACTGTGTCTTCGCAGTACCCATGTTCTTAAAGGAGTGCTCAACGGGATTGTCTTCGGCCACCTTCTCCAACATCTTCTTCTCCTTCTCCCATCAGATCTCCACCTGATGCCTCCTCGAAAGGCATCCACCAGGCGATCCACAGCCTCCGCGGCCAGATCTCAGTGAGCTCCACAAACTCCAGCCTCGTCTCCAATTTTTCAGGCTCCTCCTCCTCCGACAATGGCAGTCGGCATGGAGCAGTTTGATTTGCTGGTTCAGCAGGTCAGGGGCATCACCGAAGTAGTGTAGGCCATGCAGCAGCAGCTGCAGCAGCCACAGGTATCAGTGCGGCTAAAAAGAGCATCATCAGAGTTTCAGAATCTGACGATCGGGCAGGCCACTTAGGCAAGTCGCCCCGTCTTCCCCGGGAAGGGGAAGCAAAAGGCGGAGAGCCCACCATCCAATTATGATTCCACCCTCAGAGAGTTCCTACCTCCATTCCACCAGAAGACCCTCGAGACTCGCAGTTGAGAAGACCTCCTGGATCAAAAATTTTGGGAGATGAATCGATGGATCGAAGAGCTCCACCATGCTCCCACTGCTTACGGTGAGGACATCTGCACTGACCCTCCTTTCTCTCAAATGATCATGCAGGAGCCAATCTCGTCGAACTTCAAGCTCCCCCAATTCGAGAGCTACGACGGAACCTCGGATCCGATTGACCACCTGGAGGCCTTTCGGACAATGATGCTGCTCCACGGTGCACCAGATGCCATCCTGTGCTGAGCTTTCCCATCTACTTTGAAGGGATCAGTAAGAAATTGGTACTCGACACTGAAGTCAGGTATTATCTTCTCCTTTGATCAGATGAGCCACCAGTTCATTCTCATTTCGTCAGCAGCCGATGTCCCCGGAGAAGTTCGGAGTCCCTCATCAACATCAAGCAAAAGGTGGGAGAATCCATCCGAGCTTACGTCAATCATTTTAACGTCGCCGCGTTGGAGGTCCAGAACTTGGACCAATCGATCGTGATGGCCGCCCTGAAGGGCGATCTTCAAAAGAATGATCTTTTATTTTTTTGAAAAAGAAGTATCCCAGGGACTTTACTGATTTGTTGGCTCAGACCGAAGGATATGCTCGAGCAGAAGAAGCCTTCAAGATGAAGGATGAGGAGGCCGCGAAGGAGTGGCAGGCGGAGACTCCAGCAAGCCCGTAGTTGAAAAAGGTCGAGTGAAGCTCGGCCATGTTCTCGAACTCTCTCTAGACACAAGCGTGTCTAGACTCCTCCCCGGGCATGTAGGCAGAGAAGCCCAGACCGCAGAGTTTGGTGGGGCTCTCCTCCGAGAAGATTCCACAGCTACACCCCTCTCAATGCATCGAAAACTCAAGTACTGATGGAGGTTAGGGAGCAGCTGCCATGGTCGGAAAGGATGCGCACACACCCAAAAAATGCAATTCTAACAAGTTCTGCCTCTATCATCATGACTACGGCCACGACACGGAGGAGTGCATTCAGCTTCGAGATGAGATCGAGGAGCTCATCAGATGAGATCGATTTGACAGATTCATTCGATGTCGACCTGAAGGTAGGAAAGATCGGTCGAGGGCCCTGCCATAGCCAGAGCCGCCAAGGAGGGAGGAGCAGCCTGAAGATCGACCTTCGATTGGGATTATCAACTCCATCTTAGGAGGACCTCGATGGGGAGCAGACCTTCTGCGGCTATGGGATTCAAAAAATCTACGGATGTATTACCAATAACTTTCCTTAAATAAAATTTCTTTCATATTTTCATATCTTTTCTTTTGGCATAAGCTCAAAACGACAAGGAGTAGCTCCTTCTGAGAATCGAAACTAAGCATGTTAGGAACAGGAGGAGGACCTCATCCTAACACGAGCAAAGTCGAAGACCCGATTATTTAAAGATCGGATAGGGGGAGAGGCCCTAACAATGGCCCTTATGTGCCCCCACAGTCATGTTAGGAACAGGAGGAGAACCTCATCCTAACATGAGCAAAGTCGAAGGCCCAGTTATTTAAAGATCGGATAGGGAGAGAAGCCCTGACAATGTCCTTATGTGCCCCCACAGCCATGTTAGGAACAGAGGAGAACCTCGTCCTAACATGAGCAAAGTCGAAGGCCCGATTATTTAAAGATCAGATGGGGGAGAGGCCCTGACAATGACCCTTATGTGCCCCTACAGCCATGTTAGAAAAGGAGGAGAACCTCATCCTAACATGAGCAAAGTCGAAGACTCGATTATTTAAAGATCGGATGGAGGGAGAGGCCCTGACAACGGTCTTTATGTGCCCCATAGCCATGTTAGGAATAGGAGAAGAACCTCATCCTAACATAAGCAAAGTCGAAAGCTCGATTATTTAAAGACCGAATGTAGGGAGAGGCTCTGACAACGGCCCTTATGTGCCCCCACAGCCATGTTAGGAATAGGAGGAGAACCTCATTTTAACATGAGCAAAGTCGAAGGCCGGTTATTTAAAAGACTGAATGGGGGGAGAAGCCCTTACAATGGCCCTTTTGTGCCCCCATAGCCATGTTAGGAACAGGAGAGAACCTCATCCTAACATAAGCAAAGTCGAAGGCCAGGTTATCCAGAGATTGGATGAGGGGAGAGGCCCTTGCA
The DNA here is from genome assembly GCF_000442705.2 of Elaeis guineensis. Taxonomy (NCBI): domain Eukaryota; kingdom Viridiplantae; phylum Streptophyta; class Magnoliopsida; order Arecales; family Arecaceae; genus Elaeis; species Elaeis guineensis. The sequence continues at coordinate 39,027,506 of NC_026001.2, read as the reverse complement.
ACGCCCTTACGTGCCCCCACAGCCCTGTTAGGAATAGGAGGAGAACCTCATCCTAACATGAGCTGAGATTGACTATGTCGGTGACAGGAGGAGAACCTCGCCCTGACACAAACAAAGATCTGGTCATTCAAGATCGATAAGGAGCAAAGCCTCCTCAACAGCTCCTCTACATCTCCACAACCCTGCTAAGAGCAGAGGAAAAACCCTCACCCAAATAAAAAGAAGAGGAGAGATAAAAAGAGAAAGCGACGAACTACACCAGTGATAAGGAAAAAAAAACTACATCAAGGACACGAGGGACCTTGTCTCAATGAGGAAGGAGACTCTTATCAAAAACTCTCAATCGCTAAGAGGGAACTCAACACAGACTAAGGAAAAATCGACTTCCTCAAGGTAACGAGAAGTTCGGGCCCCCAAGCTCGAGCACCGGGAGGAAGCATCAAACTCAAATGGCCTCGAAAAAATCTATGGTCATGAACAAAAAGGAAATCGACACGACGGTGACCAGGAACCTTCAAACAATATCACATCGAACAAGAAAAAGACAAAAGAAGTTTGATAAAATGATGACTCAAAGCAAGAATAGATGAGAAATTACAAACAACGCCGATGCCGAACAAGATGGAAGATAAAAGAAGTTCGGTAAATGACAACTTAATACAAGAATGGATAAGGTAATGGAAAATTTTCTTTTCATTTTATTAGTGAAGTGTAGATTACAAAGCCCTGAAGGCCCAAAAAAGAAAAATGACAAAAAAAGAAAAAGAATACATGGAAGGACGAAAGGTAAAAAGGAGCTTTAAGGAAGCTTGGCTCCTTCCGACTTCGAGCTCTCAGTTTTAGTCCTTATTAGGGATTGCTTTAAGTTTTCGACTTCTTCTTCCAGTTTCATCTTTCTTAGTAGCATCTCCCGGTACATCTGGTGAAACCACCGGCTTTCACCCTCTGACTCTGAAGCCTCTTCCTCAGGACCTCAGACTCGCCTCGGCATCCTTGATCGCCTGCTGCTTGTGGGCCAGCTGAATCTTCAGCCACTGCAGTTCGGCCTCCTCCCATCCAAGGGCCACAGACAATTCTACCATGGTCCCCCTCATGGAGTAGAGCTCGTTGAGCCTTGTGCAGAGGTGGGCTGGACTCTCTCAGACAACTGCCTCTGAAGGCAGGCAACTTCATCGGTCGCCATCTTGAGCTTCCTTCGGGAGTCCTCTACTTGCTGCACCAGCTAACTCGGTAAGCGTTGTAGTTCGCCTCAGCGTCCTGCAGCTGCTTTTGAAAGTTGGATAATTTTTTCGACCAGTCTCGATCGCATTCGACCTGAGTGGCGAGTCAGGATGAGCTCCCTTCCAACTGGCCGATCTTCTCCCATGCAGCCACCAGCTCAAATTCAAGAGAGCTGATCTTGGAAGCCTGAGTCCAAGATCGATTGCTGGCGCATTTTTAGAGTTCCTCAAGCTCCACCACGAAGTCAGCCTTCCTCCGGGTGTATTCCATGAAACCCTTTTTGTGGAGGTCGCGAAAGCGAGTAACCTCCACAGTGACCTCCGAATGGCTCTTCCTAAGCTGGTGAAGTTCGTCATCCAGTTTCTTGGATTTCTTCATCAAGTAACAAACTTTCCTTCTAAGGTCCCGGATCATCGACTTCAGAGAAATCTCCTATGGTAGGGGAAGAGCTTCGGTAGGGCACTGTCATTGGGAGACAAGAACGCCATGACTCAAATTAGTGCAAGAAGACAAAAGAGAAGGAAAAGAATGTAGAAGAAGAAAAGAGAGCTCTCTGTAAAGAAGAATCCAATTTCATTGATTAAATAATTTTTAAGTACAAGAGAAGAAAGAAAAGTCGCTACAAAGGAAAAATACAAAACTAGAGGTTTGGACCTCTAGGACAGAAGTGGAGGAGTTCGACACCTCGGAAGGTCGGTCAGGACAGCCGCATTGGTCGAAGAGGTCTCGACTGGAGGAGGACCGGTAGCAGCTTCGGAAGGTCCGGCTTCATCGTCGGATGCCTCATCCAGGAAGCCAAGGTCCAGTTCAGAAAACTTTTCAGCCACCTTCTCTTGGTAGAGTTCGATGCCCTTGATGAAAGCATCCTAGCCGAACTGGACCTGCAGATCCTCCATCTCGGAGGAGGTCTTGAACTCCCCACCGCTGGGCCCCCACCTCCGAGACTAGGGATGGGATCTGCACCTTCATCTCGGAGACCTATGCCTTCAGTTTGGAGACCTTGGCCTCTGTCTTCTTCATTTCCTCCTCCAAGGCGGCCCTCAGTTCGGACGAGGTTTGTCCCTCCTTCTGCAGTGCCTCCTGGAGACTTGTGACCTCGACGATCTTCTCCTCGAGGTGGGCGGCCTCAGCCAGGCAACCTTCCTCCGCCCGGGTTGCCTCCCTCTTAGCGATCTTCATCGCCTCGACGTTGGCGATGAGCTAGTGTCCAATCTGCAAGAGAGGTCGGAGAGTCAATATAAAGGCTAAGGAGTAAACTAAGTAAAGAAGTAAGAAGAAGAAAAAAGTGAATTGACCTACCTCGAGAAAAGATCTCAGAGAGTCCTAGACCCGCAGCTCAGGATCAGCAAGGATGATCCTGTGGACGACCTCGGGCAGAATGCACCCTTCGACCAGCCTCTTTATTAAATCCCTATTGTTGAAGAGATTTTTCCCCAAATCTTCTCGGGGCCGTCGGCCCCCTCGATGGCAGCCTTGCGGCTGTGGCTCTTACAGGCCAGGGTCTTCTTTCTCCTCCTCCTTTTGGCCTCCGGTGGCCCTCGGGACGAGACTTTGGAGCGGGAACCTCGGCCGGGGGCTCCGTGAAGAGGCTCAGGGGACTTCGGGCTCGACGTTAGAGGGGGCGTCGATGGCAACGGTCACCTGAGCAGGCGCAGCTGAGCTCATCTCTTCTGTCCTGGTTCTCTTCACCGACCCCGAAGTCACGGCGTCTTTTCTCTTGTGGGTCTTGAGACCTTGGGCTAACCTCTGAGCCACGCCTGTGTCCATGTCTGTAATAAAAGAAGATCGACACGGCTCAGAAATAGAATAAGAGAAAGGGGAAGCAAAATATATATATATATATGTATACATATATATGTTAATGATAGTACCGACAGGATCAAGAGGGCTCATACCGACATTGAACAAGAGTTGTTCTGTCAGAAGTTCAGAGAGGAGGGGGGTTGGATAGGCCTCGAGCTTATTGGAGACTTCGAGGTCATCCTTTTCCAGGCTAGAAGCCCGATGGATAGAATCCCTCAGAGAGCCCCAGGGGGGTAATCCCAGCTCCAAGGTCGGGATCGGATGTAGAAATACCTCTCCTTCCAGTTGTGGATAGAAGTGGGGGCACCTTTCAACAACCCCTTTCTACCGAACTGGGGGGAGAAGTACCACCAGTCCTTTGCTGAAGGGTGACGCTTGAAAGTATAGAAATTCCTAAACAGGGAAAGGGTTGGCTGGACTTTGACTAGGCAACAGAGGGAAAGAAATCCTATCAGAAATCTAAAGGAGTTCGGTGCAACAGAAACTAAAGAAATGTTTAAAAGTGGAAGAGAGCGATGATAAAAGGCGGGAGCGAAAGTCGAAGCCCGACACGAAAAGCTTCTTGGTATAAATAGAAGCAGCCAGGGGAAGAGTGCTGGCCCGGCCAGTCGGCCAGGGAAGCTCCAGCTCGTACTCTGAAGGAACCCCGTACTGAATCCTAATCAGTGAGAGTTCCTCCAGAGTTAGAGAGCTGGGAATGGTGTCTGGTACAAAGATCGGACAAGGTTCATCTACAGAACTGAGGTTTTGGGGAGTTGGGACAGACGAACTCCTAGAACTACTAGAGAGGAAGTGTTGGAAGACATTATGGATCGAGCAAAAACCCTAAAAATCCCAAAAAAATTAGAAAAAATAAGAGAAGGGGCACTCGCAGAAAACTGAATAGGCGAAATGTAACAGAAGAAAAGCAGAAGAAGAACAGCAAGAGAAAAGCAAAGAGGGGAGTTCTGGAACTAATCTAGGTTGGTCGAGAAGTGCAGAGATGTGGAGATGGGGATCGACTCGAAGAATGCCTAAGGCCGAACAGGATGAAACTCCCGGTGAAGAAGAAGGGCACCAATAGGACTCTCAGGCAAAGTGAAATTTCTGGAAGGAGAGAGGGGTTTAAATAGGCAACAGGGCCCGACGCAGTAATAATTGTGGATCTCCTCTGGCCGACCTACACTCACCGCATGTCCCACTCACCATGGCAGGCGGCGAAAAATGGCTGACAGCTGACAAAATCATTATTGCATTGTACCTGAAACAACGCCCCAGCGGATATTCCAAAAAAATCTTTTCGGATCGCCTTGATTTGAAAAGACTCCAGCACCAGCGCACCAAATGCCAAAATATCTGAAAACCACCGAATGCGGAAATCAAGGGAGGCAAATTCGACTGTAAAAATTTCTCTGTACTTTCTTCATTCGAAATCCAAACTCGAAAGTAGGAGGACTGGTGTTGGTATGAAATACCCCCAGCCGAAGTTTGTAAAAGGCCGACCCTTCCAGGGCTTTTTCGGCTTCCAATCTTGTGTGGTGTCTTTCCGAACTCTCTCAACCGTCCAAGCTTCCATAATGCCATTCGGGCTTCTCCAACCATGAGCTTCTCCATTCATCTATCGGATTGCTCCAAACATCCTCTGAACTCTGCTATCGGTTGATTATCTACAGTGATTGACTATTCGCGAAATCCCTTTCAGACTTTTTCCAGCCACGGATGACTCTACTCCAAATTCTTTCGAACTTCATCAGTGTCCAACCTTCTCTGACAATGAGATTTCTACAGTAACCAGATTCCATCCAAATTTCTATGATGGTCGACCACCTTCCAGATTCCATCTGAGCTCCTACGAGAACGAATTTCAATCGAACTTCTACTACAAGCGGTCTACTCCGAACTTCTACTACGAGCGGTCTACTCCAAACTTTTACTGCAGGCGGTCTACTCGAATCTCTACTGTAAGCGAATCCATCCGAGCCTCTACTGTAAATAAATTTCTTCCAAACTTCTATTGCAGGCAGACTTCAGTCGAGCTCAGACAGACTTCAGTCGAGCTCCTACAATGGATGGATCCCAGACGAGCTTCTACAACGGACAGGCTCCACTGGCCAGGCCACTACTCCAAGCTTCCATGATAATGATCTTTGATCGAGCTTCTATAATAAGTGGCCTCCTTTCATCCTTCTACAAGAACTAGACTCCGTCTGAACTTCCATAGCGGATGGATTCCAGATGAACTTTTACAACAGACGGGCTCCAGCAGCTGGATTTCTACAACGGCCGATCGCCTACGGTGTCTGCGTACCTCCCAGCCATCAACCTTCAATAGTGCCAGCCGGACTTCAACAATGCCAACTAACTTCACAGGATCCTCCAGACTCCTCAGCAGACGAACCTCCCCAACGCCATCGAAGTCCACTATCGGTCGACCCTTTGCTGGATTCCTCATGAAACTGGATTTTCCAACAAAAAGTCTCCGTCGAGCTTCTACAGCAGATGGTTCTCACCTGCAGCATCAGCACTCTAGGCATCCAACAACAGTAGACCCGTCGCAACCTCGAAACATCCGAGCTTCTCCTGGATTGATGAGATAGAGAGTCATTTCGCTCCATCAGACATCCCAACCGAGCTTCAGCCGACAGATCTAAACTCTCTGGCAAGTCACGATAATGGCCACTACTCTACTCCACACTCTGTAATGGATTCACGTGGCTCCACCACTCTTTGGCAAGTCACGACAACGACACCACTCTACTCTCCATAACAAACTCCACGTGGCCTGAACGGCCTCCTGATGCCACTACTCTCTGTAACAAACTCCGTGTGGCCTTGAACGGCCCACTACTAGGTGAATACAGATGTCGCTGTCAATCAGTTACGCTCTCCATCTATAAAAAGGGACCCCATATATGTTATTCTCTAAGCTCAAAACTCTATCTCGAAATTCTGCTAAAATTTTACTTGAGCACTCCATTTCTGTTAAAGGAGAGTACTGACTTGAGCGTCGGAGGGTCTTGCTAGAGCACCCCCAACTCTGGTTTAGACTTTCCTTGCAGGTCCCGATGGCGGATGCGGTCATCTCAACTCTAGCTTCTCCGGTGTCGTCGGAATTCTGCACCAATAAAGATCATTCTAATTGCTCCAAAATCCACCAGTGACACCTAGTAATATATGGTGGTAATCCATCAGAAATGAAGATGAACCTCTCAGTGCAGCTACCTGTGTGATTGAGTTTTTCTATCATGAGTCCCGACTGAATTAGGGTTAAGGTGAACTCGTCAAACCCAACATCAGTCATATGAATTAATCAATCGATCCGAGTCGATGTAAAACCTTAATGAAAAACTCTTTTCCATTATTTTACTCTGTCATGGCCATGGGCTTAAGGACTCGATCTTTTGATCATCATAGGACTACTATTCTCATCTACCGAGGTTGATAGATCCCATCTTGGTACAATCTGGTTCCTACAATGAATATGCTACAGCCAACATACACCTTGAGGTTCTGAATGGCTAGGAGATCAAGTTATGGTATAGTCAAACTATAACACACTCAAGGTGAACTGTCGATGCACCTCAGGTCAAAGAACTAGACACACAGCTGCAGCATCGAGCTAGTCATCGACGAGAAGGTAGACTTTCTTATGACTGCTCGAGGTGGTCATGCTCAGTATTCTCATTCTCAATGAATACCTATACTCTCACTCCGATATCTTCACATCGTAGACTCAAGACACATCTACCCTAAGGAAGCGATCATACACCAACCTTCCGGATCGATCACCATCCTCGTGATGATCCTATGGTCAGGAGCTGTTTATGAGTTAGTTATGTAAATTCATGCCTTAAATTTTTAACTCCTAAAAATATGAATTAACATTCCTACTAACTCAAAGGATGTATCATAGATATAATGTACACAATGTGATAGTAGAATAACCCTTTTATTTATTTATAGTCAAAATTATAAATTTATCCTTACATTTGTACAAGAATGTGTCAGCCAATCTGGCATCTAGGCACACATCTAACACCTAAGTCACACCATCGCACTAAACATGTTCTGCGCTGCTATCACCTAGTGCGAGAGATCATGAACTGAGGTGACGTCGAGCTTCAAAAAATTGATGGAAAGGAGAACCTAGCCGACCCCTTCACTAAAGCTCTCGGGATCAAAGAGTTCGACGACTTCAAATGGAAGATGGATATAAGATATTACCCTGATTGGCTTTAGTCCAAATGGGAGTTGTTAGGAATTGTGTTCTAAAACTAATCGTGTGACGATTGAGTTCATCGTTGTATATGAATTATTGATTATTGAATAATAGTTATTCTAATATTTTTCATCATAAAGTGACATCTTTTTCGAACTCTTGTACTGTGATGAAGTCCCTAGAACTATGCTAGTGTACGATAAAGAGAGAATTTATCATATAGTTCTTAAATAAGTTCGTGACCAAATGATACGTCATTATGGGATGATGACATTTATTTAGTGAAGGTCGTTGTGTGCCATATAGATTGGTTATCCTCTTAACAAGGAGTGTGGTGACACTGGTATAGCATACAGGTGAGATGTAAGGGACATCGTCACTGAATAAGTAACTCACCTGCTGAGCGTTCTGCTGTCAAGAGCTGCTTGTGAAATACGTGGGTATAAATATCCTTCAGATCTAAAATCATCATAGTGACTTGTAAGCAACTCACTATGCTTTCATATCGAACTACTTGAATTTTTAATGCAGTGACGGAAGGCTATTGGGTACAATCAAATACTTACGAAGTCTGTGTGTGGATCAAGATGAGATTGACCCCTCTGGAATATTGAAGTTGATGTATCGCTGTATTTTAATTTAGTAAAGTCTTGGCCAGGGTAATCCATGAGATAGATTTGAAAGGTTGAAATACAATGTGGATGAAGCAACCTCAGTTGACAATTAACCTGAGACCATTCTAGAGCATCCAGGGTCAAAAAGATGAATTATGCGGTAACCATAAGTATGGATTCTAGAATATTTTTTTACGATAATTTAATCTATCTGGATGTCGAAAACTATTGCTAGATAGTATCTCGATTAGTGCAAGAATTGGTTCCTGTGTTACCGACTTAGTGTTTGAACCTATGGAGTCACACACACAAGTCAGACAAAGTAGGAAGGAATTGACCTATGTTTATATATCCAATCTAGAAGTACTTGATTTGATTGAACATATAAGCTAACTTGATTGAGAATTGAGTTATGGGTCAAACAGGATTGAAGAGTTGACTATGTCTAGCTAGCACTACACGTGAGGTTCAGGTTCAATCCAGGGATGAATAATTTCTATCTATGATCCATGAAATATATGAAAGATTAAATTTAAGTACTAATAAATTTCAGATTAGATCTAAATTAATTAACTTAAATAGGTTCAAAATCTAAGTTAGACTTGATATAAAAGTCTTAAAGAGTTTAGAATTGACAGTCTTTCAAAATTATTTCGAACTGACTTTGAATTAGATTCGAATCAGACTTATTTTGGATGAGATATGAGTATTCCTACTTGCACTAAAAATATCTACTCATGAAGCATGACCAAAAATTAGTTTGATGCTTATTTGGGGCATCCCAAGTGGGTGTGGGAGTGGGTGCAAAGTGGATGTCATAAGTAATGATAATTATATCTCCTGTAGGAGTCCTTTCATGAGTATTGAATCAATTCAAATCAGATTTGAATAAAGAGTCCTCCTCTCATTGGGTCATGAGAATTATCTATAAATAGAGAGAATCTTTACATATGGATGAGAGAAGAGAATAGAATAGCAAATAAATCAAATTGAGAGAAGAGAAAAAGAGAAAGAGTCAGACTTGTGAAGAGAGAGGTCTTTCATCTTCTACATCTCTCCCATTGTTGCCGCCTCCTCTCCTTGGACCTGAATCCTTTTTGGGCATCCTATCTACTAGTGTGAGGTGTCACATCATCACATCTCATTTTTTGATTGATTGTATATACGAAGCCAATTTGATTGAAGTTCATCCTGCTTCCCTACAGCGTCTGACGTGTATGTGAAGTAGAGGGTCTGTATATCCAGGCCTTCGTGAAGGTTTATATCAGATAATTTGAGATTTGATCTCTGATTTTACTATGATTTAGGTATGGATTTGATCCTTAAATAAGTAGAATATTAGAGAAAATTTTTAGATGCAACCTGAGCATTCTGGAGGAAAACTGTTTCCTTCCCTTCAGTAAGCTCCTGTCTTATTTGAATTTTTTATTCCTCATATTTTTGAGATCATTAACTTGTTCTTTATTGCAGCTAGTTCATAACATCATTATCCTCAATGAGGGGCTTATTAGGCTTAATCGAGTGAAGCAAAAGCTCGAGGGAAAGCTTCAAGTGGTTGAAGCCCAAACAAAAGCTATCGAGGAGATGAAAAAGGTAGTAGGGGAGGTCAAGAAGATGGCTAAGGAGGAGGCATCCCATGCCAGATCTGAACTCCTGACAGGTTAGGAGAGGATCGAGACCCTCAAAGGCTTCATTACTGTAGAGCATGGTGTTGCTGAAATGTGATAGTGGAAGATTGCTGAGCTTGAGGAAGCTTTGGAGCTTGGTGAGGTCACAATCAAGGCTGTTGAAGACAAGGTTAAGCTTGTCGAGGCTTGGGTGGAGGCAAAGAAGTTGAAAGAAATAGCAAAGGCCAAGTTAAAGGCTATAGAAGACTTCAAGGCTTTGCCAGATTTTGAAGCTAAGGTTGCTGAGGGGTCCTCGATCGCGTATATGTACAGGTTTTAGGCTTGCAAAGCTCAAGTCACCCGACTATTTCTCAAAGTCGACGTCGGTCGGCTCGATCCTGAAGTCAACAAAGATGAGGCTACGGAGGATGGTTAGATTGTTCAGCCCATCCCAGCTATCAGGATCTTTGCCGAGCCTATGATCGAGTCCATTGTAGAGCTCGTAGTCAAGGACACCACTGAACCAACTGCTGCGATTGAATCTATTGTTAAAGTCATGGCCAAGCATGCTGTCGAGGCCTCTGGTGAAGATGCCAAAGATTCTTATATTGTATTTTTCTTTTGATCTTTTCATAATGAGCTTTCTATAAGTAATGAAATGGGCTTCACTTCTTTACATTCTAATGTGTCTTTTGAAGTCATGTGTTGGTTTGATCATATGCCAACTTGGTAAATTCTCTGAGCTAGTGTTGAAGTAAAGATTATCAGCTTGGGTACTTGTCCAAGGTTGGTACCCTTGGCAAAAGCCTGAAGTAGATTTTATTGTTTGTCTAGATTGGACTACCACAATCCGAGGTCGCATCCTTGATCAAGGTCGCTTTATCCAAAGTTGATCCAAAGTCAATTCTTGATGAAGAGTTTTGCTAAGTCAATAGCACCATTCATATCTGATCATGTAATATGTGATCAGAAGGTTTCTGATGCATGATTTTATAGAGGTCCTAACTTGGGTCAGGATTTTTCCTCATCATCAGCATCTAGTCAAGCACTAATTTGGAGATCTCGATCGAAGCTAAGATATCTCCAAGGGATTGGTTCAATCTAACCTAATTATCGGGGTTCAAACTAGTTTCTAAATATCCCTCGATCAATTTTCTATTCAGCATCTATCATGAGGCTTGATCATTATCCTCTATGACATCCAATGCAATGAGTCGGCTAGGACCGACATCGTTTGACTTAGTCCTTTTTCAAACAAAATCTATATAAACTTTAAAAGAAAGAATAATTATAGACCTTACTGATAATACATTCTGAGGTTCTCGATATTCCAAGTTCGAGGGATTGGGATGCCATTGACATTTTCAATTTTATAGACCCTGAGTCTGATGATTTTGATGACCCTATAGGGTTCTTCCTAGTTTAGGGCTAATTTATCCAATCCTAGAGATTTGGATGCTTTGGCCCATTGAAGGATGAGGTCATTGGGTTGGACATCTTCACTTTGACTTGGCTGTTATCATAGCAGGCTATCCGTTGCTGATAGGAATCTATTCTAATCCGAGCTCACTCCTTTATTTCTTCTAACAGATCCAAGTTCATCCAAAGCCGACCAAGATTTTCCTACATGTCATGGTATTCCACCCTGATCGATGGAATTTTGATTTTGATAAGAATAACTACTTCAGCTTTGAAGGTAAGGTTGAAGGGTATTTTCTCGGTTGGTGTCTGAGGCATTGTCCGATATGCCAAAAGGACATTATAGAGCTCCTTAGCCCACAATCCCTTCACATGGTCGAGCTTGATCTTTAACCCTTGCAAGATTGTATGATTGGTTACCTCAGCTTCTCCATTAGATTGCAGGTGGCCAATCGAGGTGAGCTTGTGGTCAATGTGAAGTTTTGAATAGAAATTTTTGTATTGTCAAATTGACACCCATTATCTGTGATAATAGCTCATGGATGTCCGAACCAACAAATGATTAATTTTCAAACAAACCTTTCCTTTGATAATCTGCACCAAGGACTCGGCTTCAATCCTCTTGGTGAAATAATCAATCACAATGATTAAAAACTTTTTTTGACCAATCACCTGTGAAAACGATCTAAGGATGTAAATTTCCCACATAGCGAAAGGCCAGGGTATTGTGATTGGTGTAAGATGAGCAATCGACCTTAGTTGAATGTGAGCATATCTTTGATACTGTTCAAATTTTTTGATGAGATCGGCTACATCTCATTGTAGGATCGGTCGATAGTATCCTTGTTAGATGATTTTATAGGCTAGGATTCTATCTCTCAAGTGGTTGCCATAAATTCCTTCATGAACTTCTTGAAGAGCATGCTCTACCTAGGATGGATGTAGACAATGAAGTAGAGGCACCAAAAATGACTTCTTGTAAAGTCTTCCTCCTAAATAAATATACCATGAAGCTTGGTGCTTGACCTTACAAGCCTCGATAGAGTCGGTCGGTAGGTTACCCTTGACCAAATAGTCGATGAAAGGGTCTATCTAGCTCGGCTCATATCTGACCTTCAGTATTATGGGTTCTTGGATACTTCATCTTCGTAGATGCTTGATGAAGACCATTTTATTGTGGTCAGGGAATCTCGAGGTGGTGAGGTGAGACAAGACATCAGCTTGGGCATTCTCTGACCTTGGTATTTATTAGACTTCCCAAGTTTGAAAGGCCATAGAAAGCTCCTTAAGCTTATATAGATATTTGGCCATTGTTAGGTCTTGGGCTTTGTATTTTCCTTGACCTAGTCGACGACCAATGCAGAGTCCAATAATTAGGGCTTCATATTTGGCCTTGTTATTAGAAGCTCTTTATTGGTTTATTATTAGAAGCTTTGAGGTTGAATTAGAGAGCGTATTCCATCACAACTCCATATGGTTGGCAAGGACAAGCTAGGTTCCATATCCTTATGAGTTTGAGACTTTATCTATGTGCAAAACCCATCATGGCATTTCTTCAATTTCCTCAAGCCATATCGAACATGATTCCTCATAAGGAGTAGCACATTCCATGAAGAAGTTAGTCAGCTTTCATTGCAGGCCGAGGATGAAAATTGACATCAAATTCTTTAAGCTTAATTGTTTACTTTGCCATGTGCTCAAGTGTTCGGTCTTTAAAAATCACCCTCAAAAGTTGATCAGCTAAGATTATCACTGAACGAGCTTGAAAATATGGTCGGAGATGTCATGCGATAGTGATGAGAGTGTAAATCATCTTTTTGGCCTTGGAGTTTCTGGTTTTTATGTCCCAAAGAAATTTACTTGTATAATAAATTGGAATCCAAGTTTTTGCATCTTCTCAGACCAAAACCAAGCTAATGGCAACAGATGAGGTGGATAAGTACATCAATAATTCCTCACAGTCTATCAGTTTGGAGAGAAGTGGAGGGCAACCAAGGTATTGTTTAAGCTCCTCTAAAGTGGTTCAGCATTCGTCTGACTACTCAAAAGTCTTCATTTGCCTTAGGACCTTGAAGAAAGGGAGGCACTTCTCGATTGATCTTGAAATAAATTGGTTGGGAGCCACCACCCGACCCGTCAGGTGCTGCACATTTTTTTTTATATTTGGGTGCTTCATGTCCACCGGTGCTTGGATCTTTTTCGGGTTGGCTTCTATCCCTTGTTAAGTCATCATGAATCCCAAGAATTTTTTTAAAATTACTCCAAAAATTTATTTATTTGGGTTGAGTTTCATTTGGTGCCGCCTCAGCTCGCCAAAAGCTTCTTCTAGGTTAGCTTTGTGCTAATCAATCTTAATACTCTTCACCAACATATCATCGATGTAGAATTTTATGTTGTGTTTGATCTAATGCTTGAGTATCTTATTAACAAGGTGCTGATATGTGGCTCTTGTATTTTTTTAATCCAAAAGATATCATTTATCGGTTATAAATACCATCTTCTTCCTGTCTTTGGAAGCCATCTAAATCTGGTTGTATCCTGAGAAGGCATCCATGAAACTCAGTAACTAGTGTCTCAAGTTAGCATCTACAAGCTAATCAATTTTTAGGAGAGAAAAGCTATCCTTTGGACACGACTTATTGAGGTTGGTATAATTAATACAGATTCTTCACTTGTCATTTGCTTTCTTGACCATGACTATGTTGGCATGTCCTTCTGTATAATGGGCTTCTTGGATGAATCCCACCATCAGGAGTTTGTTCACTTCTTCCTTAATTGCTCATTGTCGCTCCATAATGAAACTTTTCTTTATCTACTGCATTGATCGATGCTATGGGTTCACATTTAATCTATGGACAATGATGTTAGAAGAAATACCTGACATGTTCGAAGAAATATCTTGTTGTCGAGCATTAGTTGAGAACCAATCCAAATTGTTCAATTTGGATGTTCTTCAAAGGGGACTATGATAAGTTGCTCAATTAGTTCTCCTCGGGACTCTTCCGACCAATCTCTATGATCTTCAATCAATAGAACCTCTATTGGTCATTTTTCTTTATAGTTACAAGGAAACATTGCCAGACAAGCATTTGATCTCCTCAAATTTCTCCAACTTTAGGTAGGAATCTAATGAGCAAATGATTTGTGAAAATAATTGCTCAAAGCACATTCAGTCTGGGTCATCTGAGAATTGTGTTGTAAGCTGAAGGTATACAGATAGCAAGAAAAGTGAGCTGAATAGACTTTTATTGAGGTCATAATCTCGCGGTTACTAATAGAGTGATCTCTCCTTTAACTGCTATGGAATCCTCAAAGAATCCAATCAAAAGAATATTGACTTTCTTTAGTCGATCAGTCAGCAATCTCATTCATCAAAATACATCATAAAATAGTACATCAATTGAGCTTCCATTATTAATAAATTTTTTTTTTATATCATAATTTACTATCATTATTGATATGATGACAACATTGTCATGAGGAGTTTGAACTTAGATATCATCATCAGAAAAAGAAACAACCTTCCCAATCTGCTATCTCTTCGAGCCCTCATCAAGATGTTCTACCCCCCACCACTGTCGATGTTCGAAATCATGTTGATAATACTAGCCATTGATCGATTGTTGTTGCTTTCTTCATCGGGCTAGTGCCAAGGTGGCTCCTTGATCACATGCTCCTCATGCTCATGAACATACTTCCTGTGGCAGCCTCTCCGAATTAGAACTTTAATTTCATCTTTTAGTTGAAGGCAATCCTCAATATCATGGCTATGATCTTGATGGAAGTGACAGTATTTTTTTTTATTCCTCTTCACGGACGGAGCCTTCATTGGTGGAGGTCAGTGAAGATATCCCTAGTCTTTGATCTCCATCAAGATTGGGGCCCGAGGAGCAATTAAAGGAGCATAATTGTTAAATCACCAAGCTCCAAGGCCTCCTCAAGTTCAACCACCTTTTGCGGAGCACCTTGGTGGCTCTGTGTTCAATGGCCAGAAGGCCCTCCAGGGCCTCGACTTTCTCCTAAGTAGCTCGGAGCTTGAACTTGGCCTAAGAGGTTTCTTCTTCGGTGACCCTTTTTGCCTCCTCGGTGGCTTGCCTCACCTCCTCTACAGCCAACTTTGTCTCCTTTATAGCCTTGCTTGGGCCTTCGATGCCCTATGCTTTTCCTCTGGTGAGAGCTTTATTCGGTTAAAACAAACCAAGCCCTTCCTAAGGACGGTGATATTATGCACCTATTGGGTGGATGTCTGGCCAAAACACCACCTCTCAAGATCTTTTCAGTACCACGCGATGCAGCAGGAAGAAAGAAGAAACAAAAGAAAAAGAAAAACAATCAAAATACGTGGATCAGCCACAAAAGGGCTCGCCTCTACGGGGTATGCAAACTTCACTATGAAAAAAAAATTTACAAGAGGAGACCTCACCCTCAACCCTTGTACACCCAATTCTCTCTCTAGAAGTTCCCCTCACAAAAGCTCTCTCTCTTTTGGAAGATCCCCTGAACCCCTGAAGTGTCTGACGACCGTTGTCTAGGAGCCTCCTGCTCTTTCTCTCTCAGCGCTTCCGCCTCTCTCTCTCTTTTCGAATTCGTACGGTGTGAGAAAACCAACCACACCCTTTACTCTGTGATAGGGCTTTTTATAGACCTTAATCACGACTTAGATCATGATTAGGACTCCTTAATCAACCCAAATCACGTCCCAGACCGTCGGATCAAGATCGGGAGCCATCTGGGCCCTCCGATCGCGCTTCGGTCCACAGAATAGTATCGTGGACCGTGAGAAATGCATGGAAAATACCCACGTGGTCCACAGGCCCAGCCGTGGACCGCCCGGTCCATGGTGGACCAGGGCAAAGGGCCAGTAGGCCGCGCCTGGGCCAGCCCACTCCCACGCGTGGGCCTGCACACGCCTGGCTGGCCCACGCATCCGACTGGGCCGCGTGCCCTCCTGGGCCGCCCGTCGTCGATCGCCGGCAGTTTTCTACCATCTCGAATCTCGTGCCAACTTCAAAAGCTCGTATCTCCTCCATCCGAGCTCCGTTTCAGGTGATCTTGGTCTCGTTGGACTCCATTTTTCACCACGAACCTCACTATGGCTCAATGTAGGTTGAATCTCGAGGCATCAAATCCTAATAATCTCTAACTCGACTTGATATTCGGCCTCCTCCAAACTTTGAAAGCTTTGGATCTCCTCGCCCCATGTCCTGGGACAATCGCCTGCTGATCATGGATGGCAAACAGGGAGTCGAGCCAGGCTGCTCGATCCCATCTCCATCGTATGCTGTGCTCCTCCTGACTGAGATCTGCTTGGGGCATCGTCCTGCGGCAATAGGAATCTCACCTTGCGATGTTGCCTCTCGTCCTCCCGGTCTCCTTCTCATGCCCGATCCACCTCCTAGAGCTCCACCTCGCTCTGGGCTCCACCTGGCTCCCGAAGCTCCACCTCGCACTGGGCTCCCTGCCAGATAATAATATCCTCTGCTCCCCTTCTTCTCCTCCAGCACAATCCTATCGCCGCATAGCACCCTCAGGATTCCTCCACCAGCTACCATCCGTAGCCTTTTAAATCCAGTCTGCTAAGTGAGATAAGATTCTCTGAAATTGGGTATGTATCGGACCTCCCCCAATCTCCTCACTGCACCGTCATGTGTCCTCAGCTGACCATCCCAATACTCTGATCGCACAGCTCGATCCATCCGACAGATATACAATGCCCTCACTGTTCTCCAGGGAGTCAAACTGCTCCTCTCTGCAACATACATGATAGGGGCATGCAGAATCTAATATCCACTGCTGTGAAGAAGTAGATACCTCATCAGATATCTCTAGGATATCTCCATCTAAATCACTGCTGGCCTCGCTACAGCAGCCACCGTCGATTTTTTAGTTGAGGGCAATCTCTGGCTAGATGCCCCAACTCCTCACACGGTAACACCTGGTTTTGCTCAAGTCCCTCCTGGACTTAGACCACCCTCGTTGTGATCTCTTGTCGCTCTGTCTACCATCTCCTACTCTTCCAGAAGCCACCAAAGCTGAGCTACTGCCACCTGAGCTCGAAGCTGGGTTCTCCCTCCTGAGAACCTCATTCTGGAGTATCACCGTGGTGACCTCGTCCATCTTGATAGTGCTCTTTCCACTAGAAGAGCAGTCACCAAGGACTCGTAGAAGGGGGAAGCGACGCCAGCAAAACCAGCCCTGATCTTCTCCTCAATGTTCTTGCCAAAGCTGAGGAGGTCAGTGAGGATCTTCTGGAAGTGGCTTAGATGCTCCTGCACGCTCTGTTCCTCAGTCATCCCAGTTGGTAAAACTGCCTCCAAAGGAAAAGTGTGTTGGTGAGAGATTTCGCCATGTACAACTCCTCGAGCTTCGACCACAGCACCGTCGGGGAAGTTTCGCTCAGCACATGGATCACCACCTCATCCGCCAGGTATATGCGGATGGTACTCACTGCCTGCATCTGTAGCTCTTTCCAATCCCGCACCTCCATGGTGGTCGGCTTCTCATCGCACAAGAGAGCATCGATCAACCCCTGTTGGATGAGCATGTCCTTCACCCTTGCCTGCCACAAGAAGAAATTACTCTTACCATCAACTTGTTGATCTCCATCTTGATTGTTCCTGTCTTCTCCATCTTCAGTCTTGCTCACCACCCTGCAATCTACGTCCTTGTACTGCCTTGCTCTGATACCACTTGTTGGGTGGATGTGGCAAAACACCACCTCTCAAGATCTTTTCAGTACCACGGATGCAGTAGGAAGAAAGAAGAAACAAAATAAAAGAAAAAACAATCAAAATATGTGGATAGCCATAAAAGGGCTCGCCTCTACGGGGCATGCAAACTTCACTATGAAAAAAAATTTTACAAGAGGAGACCTCACTTTCAACCCTTGTACACCAATTTTCTCTCTCTAAAGTTCCCTCACAAAAGCTCTTCTCTCTTGGAAGACCCCCTGAACCCCTGAAGTGCCTGGCGACCGCTGTCCAGGAGCCTCCTGCTCCTTCTCTCTCAGTGCTTCCACCTCTCTCTCTCTTCTCGGTTTGTACGGCGTGAGAAAACCAACCACACCCTTTACTCTGTGTACAGAGTTTTTTATAGATCTTAATCACGACTTAGATCATGATTAGGACTCCTTAATCAACCCAAATCACGTCTCAGACCGTCGAATCAAGATCGGGAGCCACCTGGGCCCTCCGATTGCACTCCAGTCCACAGAATAGTACCATAGACCGTGAAAAATGCATGAAAAATCCAACGCGGTCCACAGGCCCAGTCGTGGACCACTCGGTCCATAGTGGACTGGGGCAAAGGGCCAGCAGGCCGCACCTGGGCCGGCCCGCTCCCGCGGGCGAGCCTGCGCGTGCTTGGGCCGCGCGCCCTGCTGGGCCACCCGCCTGCCTGGGCCGCGCGCCCGCCTGGCCCGTGTGCCCGGCTGGGCCGCGTGCTCGCCTGGGCCACCCGCCGCCAGTCGCCAGCGGTCCTTCGCCACCTCAAATCTCGTGCCGACTTCAAAAGCTCGTATCTCCTCCATCCGAGCTCCGTTTCAGGTGATCTTAGTCTCGTTGGACTCCATTTTTCACCACAAATCTCGCTGTGGGCTCAATGTAGGCTGAATCTCGAGACATCAAATCCTAACAGTACCAACTACATAAAAAAAGCAAAATTAGTAGCTATGGATAAAGGTTGAAGACAAGATAGAAAACTTATTTGAGGAGGCCAACTTAGGAAGCATCAACAACTTCATCCAAGGGATGGGCCTTCCTTTCCGACCAGTCGGCTGGCAATAAGATCGTCTTCACAAACTCCCGTAGGTGAGCTTAGGAAGCATGGAGTCATCCCTTTGCACTCTCTTTGTTATAGCAATGAATCCCTCTTCACTCCCAAATGAGGAGGGGCTTGCTTTGAACCTCGCTGACTTACTCGACACCATGCGAAATAGTGGCAGTGAGGCTGGATGAGGTGGAGATGGAACCCCTCCAACTATTGGAGGGGATGGTGTCCGACTGGTTGGTGGTGATGGACTCTGTGCTATTTTTGGGGGCACTGATGGGGTAAATTGCAATGGCATGGCCACGACCAGTTCATCCTCAATCTCCACTAAGTTGGCACTTGACATTCCTATGGATGGTGCTGAGGTTGACATGGGGGTAGGAATTTTTGATTGGATACTCAGCTTATTTGACGAAGACTCCCTGCTTGAAGAACCCATCTTTCTTTTCAGAGCTGACTTAATGGATGAAAGAGTCAACCTCATCACTACAAACTTGGAGACAAAGTGGTTAGTTCAGGTCCTAATAGTAATCAAAAAAGTTTTTCAAATCAAAAAAGATGCTGACCATATCCTGAGGCAACATCGGGCTAATACCGACATCGTAGAGATTCTGCTTGATCAATAGCTCCTTTAGCTTAGGTACCTCAACATCAAGTAGACTCCAATAATCTTACTCATCCTCAAGAAGGATAAACTTTCTTATTAGGAGACAAGCAAGGATTGTCCCAAATCGAATTGAACCCTCAAGGTTGATCTGAAGATACAAAAAAGAAATAGCTTTTCCAGCCATGGACTGAAAAGAGCAGCTCGATAATGAACTTATGCTCTAATTGGGGGGGAGGGAGAGGGGGAGGGAGAGTACCACCACTCTTTCTCATAGGGTGTTTCTTTAGAGGGAACAATGCTCTGAAGAGAGAACACCTCAGGGTGATGTTGAGCTAATTGCAAAGAATGATAAAAATCATGACCATTTGAGTGGAGTTTAGGGTGATCTGGCTTGGAAGAATCTTATAGAAGTCAAGGATATTGTTGATGAAGGGATGGGAGAAAGCTGAAGACTAGTCCGAGGGACTCCTCATATAATGCAACTCGATCCTCTAGGGCGTCGGTCATGTGACCATCCCAATCAGAAATTTCGAGCCAAAAGGCTAAGGAGATGGTGAACTAAGAATGAAACCTTCCAAGGTCATCCTCAGTAAGGCATGATTTTTATTACTCAGATCCCATAAATTCTCGAACCCACACATAGGACTGTCCATGCATCAGGGTTCGGAGGATCAAGGCCTAGCCAAAGAATCAACCTCGATGGTGGCCTGAGGGGTTTCCTTAGACCCAATTTGAAATGGTGGCAACTGAGAATCTCGACCACCATGGGGGTTTTCACCTCTGATCTCACTGTCATCAGAAGACATGGAAAGGAAAAGGCTAATGGTAAAATTGGGGAAATAAGAAGAAGAAAAGGAAGATTGAACAAAGAAAAAGAGAAAGAACCAATCAAAAGCTGACAGAAAAGCAAGAAAAATAGAATGGAAGGGAAGGACCAATCAGAGACTATAGTTTGAAGGTCATCGATGCCCAAAAGAGATGACAATAACTAAAAAGCCTCCCTCTGTTGATTCCAATGGAGGGGATAGTTGGTGCAGGAAGCAAAGATGTGGAAGAGATTTGATAAGACAAAATAGAAGGAGAGTGACAAAGGAAAGGCCAATTTATACTACTCACCTATGGCCAAGATTCACACCCCATACCATCTGATTTCAACACATGGTGCATATCAGGGCCACCAAGTCATGCAATGCTTTGTCGCACTGCCCCCAGATTAAGCCACTAGGCCGATCCATGAGAAATGATGCGAGGCCTACCAACATACAACATATTGTAGACCCCGATAGGCCTAGAGATGATTTCTGGATCTCCCTTTCAGATCATTATGTCACAGTACCTTGAGCTGCTCATCCCTCATAAGTACGGCAAGATGTGTGAACCAATACATTAATGTACCTTGAGATTTTCTCCACTGAATGCTACTGATTAAATGCTTGGAAGAGAG
The DNA here is from genome assembly GCF_000442705.2 of Elaeis guineensis. Lineage (NCBI taxonomy): Eukaryota > Viridiplantae > Streptophyta > Magnoliopsida > Arecales > Arecaceae > Elaeis > Elaeis guineensis. The sequence goes on along the minus strand of NC_026001.2, from coordinate 39,006,826 downwards.
AGTTAGAACGGTAATTGGAGACCAACCGCATGATTGGCTACTCCCTTCATCCGAAATGGTAAAATCACTTTAGACTTGAGAGTGGGAGGCAAGTGTTGTGAGGCTACCCACCATCTGACCCAACAATCCCTCTTTGGGTTCCCATCAAGCACCCATAGATAAGATAATCTTGGATAACAAAGAGAGGTCCAAGAAACTGAGGTGAAGTGACTATATGTCATCAGCTTCTGCCTGATATCTAGATTGGACATTTACTGATCCTGAATTAGGATCCGATCGATAATAAGGAATAAAGCCTAATAATCGATGCAGGCACTGATTCATCCAAGACAAAGCCTCGGCTCTACATTGATCTAAGGCCATCGGTCTATTCAGTCATGTAGATGATCCTTGAAATCTCTCAATAACTTACAGAATATGGGTATGACCCATGATCGACACCCACGACTAATAATCCTAATTCATCGGTGAATGGACAGACTTCCTATCCTAACAGTCTGTCAGCTTGACATCTAGTAATCTAGAGAATTAAGGGCCTAATGGCCTATCGGGTTTTGACGTAGCAACCTCCAACTACATCTCTATATAAAGAGGTAATAAGGAGACCCCTAGATAAGCACTACTTGGGAGAACTACATGTGCTCTTTCACTTTCTTCTTACTTTATTTTCTCTATCATTCCTAAGCTTGGCTGACTTAAGCATCGGAGAATTCTCCACCGAAAAATTTCTGATGAGAGTGGATTTCTGTTGCACGTTTCCCTTGATGTCCCGATCTTTGGATCGGTGCTAAGCTCTAGGCCAGAAAGATTTCGACCTTAGCCACATTCACCCCAACTAGAGCCATGCAGTAACAAGTTCTATTAGCTTTGTGGACATATGCTTACATATGATTATCCTTGTGATTTTGTACATTAGAAAACACAGCAAGGACATCAAAAGCTGAAATTATTTTATTAAAGCTGAAAGTGATGGTTTCATAAGGTCACGGCCATTTTATAGATTTGGTATGTGTGCTTTTAATTTACATTGTATCATAATAATTATGCTGGAGCTAAAACATATAGCTTCTCATTTATTATGGTTTGAACTTTTTATGATAGATATTGGTACATGAATGATGCATAATTATTTTCGTACCGGCGGAGTAACTGCTCTGAACTCAAGTAAATGGAAAAAATATCTATTATTTTCTATTTAATCCAATTTATTGGGCTTTTTTCTGAGGGCAAAATAAGGATTAAAAAATTAGCCACCTATCTGTCACAAACCGAAAAAATATATAAAATATTTTTACCCTCCTAATCTTTTGTTTATCTTAAGTTATTCCACAAAGTCTTCTAAACCAGGTAAACGAGAATTCCCTAATCAATTGGAGCCTTGTTCTGTAGCTATGGTCACTCATGCAGTGTTTGCTGTTCCAATAGTTTGCTTTTGTTTTCGTTTCACCATCTTTTCTGTAAGAGAACGTCGCTACCGCCGGCTAGCAAGAGTATACGGGTGCTATTCAACTGATGCACCGGCATGTCTCAACATGTGTTCTACATTTGTACCGGAATATTCATGGTTTTTTTAATGCGTGCTGAGAATAAATGAGAAGCCACCCGTGGCCGGTGAAAACCTGTGTTCTCACGTAACAGCTGGATCAACATACGCTTTGTTCATTCCAGTTTACACCAGCCTAGCAGCATGACAGACATTTGCATCATACAACTTGGCACAAGTATAGAAAATAGGGCATAGGCTGGTGGACCTGCCTGGTGCCAGGCCTATTAAGACAAACACTGTCTTGATTGGCGCGGCCGTTTATCACGGCAGCCTCAAAGTGCGGGGACTTTTATTAATTGCCAAACGTAAATTAGAATAATAACTAAGCAAAGGTGTGATGCTGAACCTCTCTTTCAAGAGCGTCTCAACCTCGTGCTCATCCGAATGGCAGCAAAAAAAAAAAAAAAAAAAATCTAGTGACTGCCAGCGGTACCGTTAGAACGAACAAATAAAAACAAAAAGATTAATAGCGTTTTTAGCATGCAGTCCCTTTTTTTTTTTTCTTTTTTTTTGACTCATACGTAATGATGTGGGATCGTAGACCAGTTTTTTAAACTGTGGTCCCTTCCCATCCATCACCAAACCAAGTGCATATGCTTTTAGTGGGACCTGAAAATAAAAATATTTGTAGTCCATGGACCATGTATTATAATGTTGGTCAACAGGGATGTTTTGTTAAAGTCTCTTATTAAATTTCCCGAGAACACAATTAGCCTTTAACATCTCTTAGGCATGGTCCAGAGCTCTAGATGATCAATGCTAGCTTAGATGAATATCCTAAAACAACAGTGAAATAATTAATTAATAATTTAAATATAAAATATAATGATCTAAATTTTTTTTTTAATATCTCAATAAATTCAACAATGATTCATAGTCCTTACATTAAATTCATTAAGACTTTCAATCGAAAATAAAAGTATAGAGATTCTGCTTCTGATCACTCTTCCATTCATATCTTGTATCATCTTAATTCCTCAACATCTGTAAAAACAGTAAAATAGGAGGTAATGAGCTAGACAGCCCAGTAAACAATGATCACTTTTCAACAGATTTCATCAGCCATTTAAGTAAATAATCATTTATAGAAAATAAGCATATAGAGTTCATTAATTCGAAATCAATTTCAATTATGCAACATAATTCATGCCAAATTCATTTCTTTTTCAAAAATTCAAGTTTCTTTCCAGATTTCAATTTCTTTTGTTCTTAAATTCTTTTCGTCAACCATGAGCTATGATCACATTTTTTCTGTGACAGGATCATAACACCGCGTATCTTCTTGTGGTGAGCTGCGAATCATCTAGCAGCAAAGTCCTTCGGAACCGCTGGTCTCTCTGGCGGTTTGTCGCTGGTCTCTCTGGCGACGTAAACCATCAGGACAAATCAATTGCCAACGTATATGCCCCCATTGGTAGGGTCCTTTACATAGTCAGATTGTTAATTCATATTGTTTCTTATATCAAAATTCTTCATAAATCATGTTTCGTATTCTAATTTCGATAATAAAACATATAATCATGTAGTATCGAAATCAATCAATATAATGCATCATGAAATCAATATGTTCAATCATACTTCATCATAACATTTCAAATAAGATATTTTCATTATAAAATATCATTTATCCAATTCATACATCGTTTCACAAATCATGTCAGAAAAATACATTATAATTTACCGATAAATCTAAAAAAATGAAACATTATTTACCTCAAATGCATTCCAATAAATCTACATAATTCTATAAATTTTTTTCCAAAATTCTATTCATAGATCATATTGTGATATCCCATGATCAAACATCCACAATCCTATACAGAATCAATTTCAATAATTAGAAAGAATACGAATACCATATTTCAACGATTTAGATTGGGTTCGATCATCTAATTTCATCTAATCAAAATCTAATTAGGACCTAAACGATCCAAAGTTTGACTATCAGATCAAATCGGATAAGAAGTGATAGGACCGAAGTTTCTTCATCGATTTCATAAAATCAAGTAGAGAGAGACAATTAGAGGAGAGAGAATTCATGAGGTACAATTCGAATTGATCAGGTGATACAATCCAACATTATGATTGGTCCAATATCTCGATTGGTGAAATCAACATGATCAAATCAAGTCATGGCTAGATCGAAATCATAGATGATCAAATCTAAAGATTCATGGTCTGATCAAGGTGGGTGCTAGTACACTGTCTGACAATCATGGATCAGGATTCTTCATTAGAATCAGATCAGGACTATTAAAAAAATTTCTTCATTCACTAACCTTTTTAGAGAGAGAATCAATCAAAAAGGAGAATATTTTAGAGAGAGAAAATTCTAGAGAGAGAAAATTCATCTTGGACTCCTCAGACGATATGATTCAACAAATTCGATCGATCGGATCAAATCATGCTAAAATTATCATGTGGACAATTCAATAAAATTATGAGAAATAAAATCTAAAAATACCTGATCTAATCAAAGTGGATGTCGGTGTACCGTCCGATGATTACGATCAAAAATCCATCATGAGAATCATTTAAATTCATCATCATTCTTCTCAAAATTCTAAAAATCTTAGGAGAGAGAAATAATCTAGAGGGAAGATTCTAGAGAGAGAAAATAGAGAGAGAAAGTTCAATTCTAGAAAGAAAAAATACTAGTTCAGGCTGAAGAAAGAGAGGGAAGAGAGAGAAACTCTCTTTCTCATATTTTATTATTTATATCATTATTTATTAATTAATTTATTTTATTTTTTTCTTCTTTTCTTTCTTTCTTTCTTTCTTTCTTTTTTCTTTTTCTTCACGAAAGAGAGAGGAGAAAATCCTATTTATTATTATTATATTATTATTATATTATTTTTTTCTTTTTTTTCTTTTTTTTTCTTTTTTTTCTTTTCTTTTCTTTTTATTTCTTTTCTTTCCTTCTTCTTCTTTTCTTTTTCTTTTTCTTTTTCTTTTCCTTCCTTCTTCCTGTGGGTTCCTTTGGGCCGAAACAGGGGATCTCACAATCCCCTGTTGGCTGGCTGACCGGCAGTGCAACCGACGTGGGACGGCCGTCGGCAGGAGGGGGCGACCCAACGACAAGAGGAGGGCTAAACCGGTGGTCGGCGGTGACCACCGACGTCGAAAATCAAAGAAAAACGGCAAAAAAATAAAAGTTTCTTCTGCAAAAAAATCCGACGATTTCGGTCGCCGGCGAACGTGCACACAAGCATGGGAAGAAAGGGGAGAAGAGAGGAAGGGGAGAAGGCTTATCTTCGATGCGGTGAGGCTTTTCCGACGAGCAATTGGACGGACATAGGGACGATCTCCGTGAGGATTTTCTGGCGATTACTGCCGACTGGATCCCAGGTCTTGGTGGAAGAGAGAGAGGAGGGATCTCCTCCTTAAATAGAGCCAGAGGGAGCTTTTTTTCGACTTCGATTGGAAGCCGGCGAGAGGAGGAAGAAGACTCTCTTTCTCCTCTATTTTCTTTTTTTTTTTTTTTCGTTTGGGCTTTGGCTGATTCTGAACTGGGATTCTTACTCGGACCGGGCCATCACACGAGTTGTAACCATAAGTGCCATGTATCACTTTGCTATTTGTTGGACGATAGATTCGAACGGCAACAATGGCTGGGCACCGGTTCCAGTTCACAACAATATATATTTATACAAGGATGTGAATTGCTTTTGAAGTCAAAAAAGAAAAAAAAAAAAGAAAAGAAAGAAAAGTTCAGCAAAATATTTCAACTCTAGACTCAGGAGAGTAGCACTTTGAGAAACTATGCATTGGAACGGAATTCAATGTGAAATGATCGTTGCAGTGGGTCAGGCGTTTTTTGTTCTTTTGGCAGTGATTGACTCCAATCTTGGACCTCAACGCAATGCTTCAAATAGTTGGGACAGACACAGAAGAGCCTCGACATTAAAATTTCACCCCGGGTCCCTCTTGCACTCGTCTATCTTGGCCGATATTTGGGCTTCCTTGGCAGACTTGAGTCTCGTGCTCGGAATTAAGAACCGGGACTGTAAATGGCGCCAAAATGAGGACCCACGCTCGAGACTTCAAGAAGGCCGTGGTCTGACCAGATGAGAAACCATGCGCTTGAAGTTCATATTTCCAACAATGACATCTAACCAACCATCCGTTTAATATGGACGGTGTTATATGAAATATATATATATATAGGGGTAGATTTGAAAAAAATTAATCAGATTTGGGTTCAGATCAGATCAGATCAAAATAGGATAATGAGAATCTTATATCCATGATTCAAACTATTAGATGTGATTACTATTTCAAAAAAATTTGTATAAAAAAATTATATAATTTGAAGACTTAGAGCCTATGCATCAAGGGATCAAAAAATACATCCAATTCAATTTTATTTAGGCTATCTAATTTTTAACTATTTGATGCATAGGCTAGGGGTGTCCAAATCATATGATTTTTTGTGTACAAGTAGTTTTAAGGTAGTAGATCATATTCAATGATTTGGATCATTGATATGGGACTCCAATTATAGAGTTTTGATCTGACTGGATTAGAATCCAAATTCGATCGATCTGATTGATTAAAGAAACGGGATTAAATGCATGGTAATGCATGTTTTTAAGGAAGGATAAGATATTAAATGTATAATAATACCTATATTGAAGAGGAAAAATAAAGAAAAAAAGATTAAATAATCTATGGTCCATTGTGGACTAGGTTCAATCAATAATTGATAATATATATACGTCTTGGAGGTACCGACCTTGATGCCATGTAGTAATACAATTTCTCGTGTGCGTGCACCTGCTCTGTCCAAAAAGATTAGAAACTAAACTAGAATACAGTAAAGAGAGAATGGGGAAATAACAAGTTTTGTCTTGAGTATATTTTCCTATGGTTAGCTGCGTGAGTGGGTGCTATTGAACTTAGATGAAAAGGAACAATCACCAGCTACCAATCATCGCTTAAATAGCTGAGCATAAGGATGGCTGGATTGACACCACTAACCCTATTATTATATTTAGCACCAAATTCCAATTGCCACATTTCGGATGAACTGAATGGTGTTCATTACCGGGCGATTAGTAGCAAACTTGCATGAAATTCATGTCCTAGCTATGGGGGCCAGCTTGGACCTCCAAAGACAAATATGAGGCAACCGAGGCCTATTATTTGAGTTATCCTTTATAATCACCATTAGTTCTGTTGCTGCCGAATCTTAAATCAGAGAGGCCAGAGCGGGTCTCGATAGATGGCAACTGAATGGAGATCTACAGCATCAGATTGCATGACTCTTCAACACACCGACCTCCTAATTATGCCATATAGCCCTACCCGTATGGTAATAACTCAAGAAATCAGCTTCTACCATGTAGCAGCAGGAGACCAACCAGAGCACGATCTTCTAGATTGCTATTTCCTGTGTAAGTGGTGGGCTGCCCTGATTATGGCACCTCATCATTGTAGTGCGACCTTCAAAATGATGCATGATATACGAGCTAAGTCCAAAGCGATGAATTAATTATTGATCGAGAACCTTCCATTCTCTAAAGTGACATCATTAGAGTTACTGGTGATCGAGATCGAAGTAAATAAAAATCGACTACTTCCATCACTCGAAGTGAAGATGTCTCTTCGAGCTTAGGAGTAAGAGGCAAATGTTATAGAGACAACTGAATTCTTCAACCTTAAATGTTTACTGATCTAACTCCTTGGATTATAAGAAAATATTTTCTCTCGACCTCAGATAGTTGCTGAGCTATGATCTTGGACTTATATCGACAATTCATAACTGAATGGTCTCGATGGAACATCGAGGGTTGTTTCCTTTATTCGCATAGATGTGGGGTAGTAAATTTCTTGTCATGGGCACAACAACTCCCTACGGCGGCCCATCATAGGTGTAACAATTGTCCATATTTTCGGCCCATAAATGCGATAACTGTGCCTTTAAAATCTAGTGTGACAGTCTACAAGTTCCCTCAATATAAAGGGGGGTAGAGGGGACCCTCAGGTAAGTTCTTTTAAAGTAGAAGCTCTCTCTCATTCTCTCTATCTCTCTTTCGACTATTTCCTAAATCTAGCTAACTTAGACATCAGAGGATCCTCCGTCGGACAAACTTTGACCAATGAATATTTAGTTATAGGTTGAATGTGTCATCCTCCGCGATCTTTCACCAAACCTTGAGCCCGTCTTTAAACCAATATCCTACTCGATCTCAGACCGACCTCTTTGGAGTTTAGTGGCAACCAAATTAATAAAATAAATAAAACATATAGAACTACTTGTCATTCTAAACTCCTTGCAAGATCTAGTGTCAAAATATGTAATGATTCCATATATAGAAACAAGATATATTTATTAATTAAATAAGATCAAATGCTATTATCTTCTAATATATTAATTATGTAGACCCAGACCTTCATCCCCAAGGTGAATATCTCCTCTTTGGATCGGGATGAGGAATTGGGGGCTTTGCCTGCAACAAGCTCCTATGCTGCTTCAAGTGAGCCCGGCATAGCTAGTGCCGATGCTGGCATTGGCTAGTGTTAGGACAAGGGTGCTGAAATCTGAGATCAGCTTGGGCCTTCCAAGGTCGGTGGCATTAACCTTGGTAGAACCACCTCGATGATGTCTAGCTCATCATCGATCTGCACGGGCTTCAAGCTTGAAGCCCCAAGAGTAAAAGAAGGTGGAGGGGTGGCCCTCGGCTTTGGATTGGTCCTTGGCTCCTCGATCCTCAACTTCTTGGAGGTTGAAGCCTCTTGAGAAGATTTCCTCAGGCTCAACTTTTATTGACGATTGTGCTCATATTTATACATTGTAAATAAATTTTTATTAATAAAAATTATTTGATTTTTTCATCACATTTTGTCCATCTTCTTAGAACTTTTATACTGTGATGAGGTCTTTAGGACTATATTTAATCGATAAAGGAGGATTTATCATTGAGTCATTAAAATATGTTCGCGATCAAATGATATGCTATTAATAGGACGATAGTGATATCAAGTACAGATCATTGTGTGCCATATGGATTGGTTATCCTTTTAACCAAGGAGTGCAAAGACACTGGTATGGCATGCAGGTGGAATGTAGGAGTACATTCGCATCGAACATGACCAAATATCGAGCACTCTACTGTCAAGAGTAGCTCGCGAAGGGTATAGGTATAAGTGTTCCTTCGATCTGAGATCACAATGATAACTTGTAAGCAACTCACTGTACTTTAGTGCCGAACCATCTAAATTTCTAATTCAGTGATGGAAAATTTTTGGAAGTAGTCAAGTACTTATCAAGTCGATACATGAGTCAAGATGGGATTAACCCCTCTGAATAAGAGTTAATACATCAGTGTATTTCAATTTAGTAAAATCTTGGTCAGGATAATCCATGTGATGTATTTGAAAGGTTGAAATACAATGTGGTCGACTATTTTTGGATTGACAATTAAATCCTAGGTCACCTTGAGTATTAGGATCAAAGAAATGAATTATACAGTTACCATACGCCAGTAGGTTCTAGAATATTGCTTTGCAATCTTTCGGTCTATCCAGACGTCGGATCTCATTGCTAGATGGTTACATCGATTAGTAGAAAAATTATTCCTATACTACTGACTTAGATTCGAACCTATGGAGTCACATACATTAGAAGATTCAGTCTGATCGGATGGCTGAAGAGTCCCACTGGATTGGGACTTTGGAGAGAGTCCCACTGGACTAGGACTCTGCTGTTAATGAAAGATTTATTAGCAATTAGATTTCTAATTGACTCAATTTGATTGAGCAAAGAAGTTCGGATCAAGTTTAATTGAATTGGTTTAGTTTGACTTAGATTGGATTTGATTAGATCTAGCCTAATTGTAAGAAAAATTTATTTATGATTTGATCAGAACTTCAATTTAGTTAATTCCTAATTGGGTTAAAAATTTATTGAGGATATTATATTTTTAATTAGATTAGGTTTTTCCTCTCATTGGATTCAAACCAAATTTGATTTGGATTGAAATCAAATTAGAAACGAAGAGTCCCCGCCAACTGGGATTCTCTCCCTTGCGCATGCCTTAAGTCCCATGCCATCTCTTTAACGCAAAATAAGTTTTGCATGAAATTTTTTGGGCATGAGAATGGAGGGTGCAAGAGGAGTGGGCGGCACTCATGATGAGTCATGGTTCTTATCTCCTTCCTAATTTGATTTTGATCCAAATAAAATATAAGAAGATAAGAAGGAAAGAGATCGGATTTCTTGGAAACTTTTGGTGGTGCCAAATATTTTTTTTCTATTTGCGTTGAGGTGTTGGTTGGTGTGAGAAAGATTTGATTTCTTTCTCATGCCATCAATAATTTTACAAAAAAGTGGGACACCCCATATGGATGTGGCACGGGATTGATTGGCACTTCTCTTAACCCTAAACCCTAGCCCCATCTATAAAATGGGGGGGTCCAATAGTTGGATGCCCCATATAAGAAATAGTTAAAATTAGTTTTTTCTACATAGCTCTCTCCTCTCTTCTCTTCCTCCATTAATTCTTCTTCCTCTCTGGAGTGTCTAAAAGATCAAGAGAAGAAGAAGAAGATCGGCCATCAAAGATCTTCGCAAACTAGCACTCTGGAGGAGCCTGATCAGCAACCGTTCTTCGTATGGACAATTTGTAGAGGTCAAACAACTTTGTGCGGCTACGAGCAATCTGAAGGAGCTCCTATCCATGCGATACAATTATGAAGATTAGCAACCCACGCTTCAATAATAAGTTCTAAACTCGTTAGATCAGGTTTGATTATATTTCAGAGTTATATCTAATCTGGAGCATCGATATGATCGATACAGATTTTTATTTTTCAGATCTTAATCTCATATTTAATTATATCATAAGTCTTGACATGGTAGTTTAGATTAGATCTTATGCAAGTAATATAGGATAAATTATTTAATCTATCAAGATATGCTGTAAAATTTTAAAATTACATACATAGAACTGCTAATATTTCTTTCAATTGGTATCAGAGTCAAGTTCAATATGATATAATTTCATGTTTGTTTAGATCTGATTTCATGTTGTTTAGATTAGATCTAAATAAGTTTTATTTTCAAATCTGATATTTGATCAGCCCTATATATTTTAGATTAGATGATCTGAGTAGCAAAGTACTCGAATTGGATAATCACCAGGCTGTCCGGTCATAGGAGCAAGTAGGATTATATGATCCTTTTCTTCCATTCAATATGGTACTCTTATGGAGTGTAGGGGTGCTACTGTAAGGTCCCATGAAGAAGAACGCGAAAAGAAGAACTTATTTTTCTACAAAACCCTAGATGTTAAAATCCTAGGACTTGTTGTATGTGATACAAGTTGTAAGAAAAGTGTAACATCTAATCTTAATGATTAAAATTATTTTAATAAGATTTGAGATCATAAAAGGTTTAAATGTGATCTAAAAGATTTTATGATTTAATGTAAAAATATTTACAAGAGAAATAGTTTCAAAAACTTAAAACCTGTTGGGTATAAAATACCCCCCAGCCGAAGTTCGTGACGGGTGTGACCCTCTGGGATCCAACTGACTTTCGACCTCCACCAACGTCACTTCAAACCTCCCACGCGGCCGAGCCTCCGCCACATTCCCGAGCTTTGCCGACGGCAGGACCCCACCGGCGTCGACCGGATTCTTCCGGGCGTCCGAGCTCCTACGGGAGCCAGACCTCGCCCCCAACTTCAACCTTGAGAAGACTCCGCCCGGACTCCTACGGGAGCCGGGCTTCGTCCCCGACTTCGACCACTGGTAAACTTCATCCGGACTCCTATGGGAGCCGGACTTCGCCCCTGACTTTAATTGCAGGTGGACTTCATCCGGACTCCTACGGGAGCCGGACTTCACCCCCAACTTCAATCACGAGAAGACTCCACCCGGACTCCTACGGGAGCCGGGCTTCGTCCCCGACTTCGATCGCTGGTAAACTTCATCCGGACTCCTACGGGAGCCGGACTTCGCCCCTGACTTTAATTACAGGTGGACTTCATCCGGACTCCTACGGGAGCCGGACTTCGCCCCCAACTTCAACCACGAGAAGACTCCGCCCGGACTCCTACGGGAGCCAGACTTCATCCCCGACTTCGACGCTGGTAAACTTCATCCGGACTCCTACGGGAGCCGGACTTCGCCCCTGACTTTAATTGCAGGTGGACTTCATCCAGACTCCTACGGGAGCCAGACTTCACCCCCAACTTCAACCGCGAGAAGACTCCGCCCAGACTCCTACGGGAGCCGGGCTTCATCCCCGACTTCGATCGCTAGTAAACTTCATCGGACTCCTACGGGAGCCGGACTTCGCCCCTGACTTAATTGCAAGTGGACTTCATCCGGACTCCCACGGGAGCCGGACTTCACCCCCAACTTCAACCACGAGAAGACTTCGCCCGGACTCCTACGGGAGCGGCTTCATCTCCGACTTCGACCGCTGGTAAACTTCATCCGGACTCCTATGGGAGCCGGACTTCGCCCCTGACTTTAATTGCAGGTGGACTTCATCCGGACTCCTACGGGAGCAGGACTTCGCCCCCAACTTCAACTGCGAGAAGACTCCGCCCGGACTCCTACGGGAGCCAAGCTTCGTCCCCGACTTCGACCGCTGGTAAACTTCATCCGGACTCCTACGGGAGCCGGACTTCACCCCTGACTTTAATTACAGGTGGACTTCATCCGGACTCCTATGGGAGCCGGACTTCATCCCCAACTTCAACCGCGAGAAGACTCCGCCTGGACTCCTACGGGAGCTGAGCTTCATCTCCGACTTCTATCGCTGGTAAACTTCATCCGGACTTTACCCCTGACTTTAATTGCAGGTGGACTTCATCCGGACTCCTACGGGAGCCGGACTTCGCCCCCAACTTCAACCGCGAGAAGACTCCACCCGGACTCCTACGGGAGCCGGACTTCGTCCCCAACTTCGATCGCTGGTAAACTTCATCCGGACTCCTACGGGAGTCGGACTTCGCCCCTGACTTTAATTGCAGGTGGACTTCATCCAGACTCCTACGGGAGCTGGACTTCACCCCCAACATCAACCGCGAGAAGACTCCGCCTGGACTTCTACGGGGGCCAGGCTTCATCCCCGATTTCGATCGCTGGTAAACTTCATCCGGACTCCTACGGGAGCTGGACTTCGCCTCTGACTTTAATTGCAGGTGGACTTCATCCAGACTCCTACGGGAGTCGGACTTCGCCCCAACTTCAACCGCGAGAAGACTCTGCCCGGACTCCTATGGGGCCGGGCTTCATCCCCGACTTCGACCGCTGGTAAACTTCATCCGGACTCCTACGGGAGCCGAACTTCGCCCCTGACTTTAATTGCAGGTGGACTTCATCCGGATTCCTACGGGAGCCGGACTTCACCCCCAACTTCAACCGCGAGAAGACTCCGCCCGGACTCCTACGGGAGCCGGGCTTCATCCCCGACTTCGATCGCTGGTAAACTTCATCCGGACTCCTACGGGAGCCGGACTTCGCCCTTGACTTTAATTGCGGGTGGACTTCATCCGGACTCCTACAGGAGCCGGACTTCGCCCCCAACTTCAACCGCGAGAAGACTCCGCCCGGACTCCTACGGGAGCCGAGCTTCATCCCCGACTTCGATCGCTGGTAAACTTCATCCGGACTCCTACGAGAGCCGGACTTCGCCCTGACTTTAATTGCAGGTAGACTTTGCCCAGACTCCTACGGGAGCCAAACCTCGTCTCCGACTCCGGCTACGGGAAGACTCCGCCCGGACTCCTACGGGAGCCGGACTTCGTCCCAACTTCGATCGCTGGTAAACTTCATCCGGACTCCTACGGGAGTCAAATTTCATCCCCGACCTCAATTGCAGGTAGACTCCGCCTGGATTCCTACGGGAGCCGGGCTTCGCCCACAACTCCAATTGTAGGCAGACTCCACCCGGATTCTACGGGAGTCAGACCTCGTCTCTGACTCCAGCTGCGGGAGGACTCCGTCCGGACTCCCACGGGAGTCGGACCTCGCCCCCGACTTTGACTGCAGGCAGACTTCGCCCGGACTCCTACGGGAGCCGACCTCATCTCCGACTCCAACTGCGGGAAGACTCCGTCTGGACTCCCATGGGAGCCGGACCTCGCCCCCGACTTTGACTGAAGGAAGACTCCATCTGGACTCCCACGAGAGCCAGACTCCGAGCTCCTCTTAGACGGGTGGCTAGCCACCTCTCTCCGCCAGACACTCCGGCCAAACTCCAGCCGACAGGCCTGGACCCCCTGGCAGCCGCAGCAACAGCCACGACTCTGCTCCACCTCCTGCGACAGATTTTGCGCGGCTCCATCACTCCCTGTCAGGCCGCGGTAATGGCCACAGCACTGCTCCACTTCTTGCAACGGATTCCATGCGGCTCCATCGCTCCCTGGCAGGCCACAATAATGGCCACGATCTTGCTCCACTTCCTGCGATGGATACCGCGTGATTCTTCCATCCTCTGGCAAGTTCCGACAATGGATGCCGCTCCACTCCCCGTGGTAGACTCCACGTGGCACGCCCCGGTGATAGCCAAGGGTCCACTCCACTACTCTTCGCCACAAACTCCTCTTGACCATGGGCAGCCCACTGTCAGACGGTTATAAACATCGCTATCAGTCTGTTGCTCCCTCCCCTATAAAAGGGGGACCCCAGATACGTTTTTTCTTTAAGCTCTATTTTCTATCCCAAAACTCTGCTAAAATTTTGTTCGAGCACTCCATTCTTGTTGAGGCAGAGAACTGACTTGAGCATCGGAGGGTCTTGCCGGAGCAACCCCACCTCCGTTTAGACTTCTTTTGCAGGTCCCGATGGCGACCGCGACCCCCACGACTCCAGCTTCTCCGCACAGGTGGATTTTTGCACCAACAGGATTGGGCTAGAGGAAGGGTGTGTGCCTTCGCAGTCCCTTGTTCTTAAAGGAGGCTCAACGGGATTGCCCCCGGGCATCTTTTCCGACGCCCTCTCCTCCTTCCTCCACTTGGTCTTTGCCTGATGCCTCCCCGCAAGGCATCCACATGGGATCCCGGCCTCCGCGGCCAGATCTCAGGCTCCAGGCCTCACCTCCAGTTTCTCAGCCTCCTCCTTCCTCCTCTG